>NC_033798.1:46290761-46293569 GCF_001876935.1 Asparagus officinalis
CCACCAATATATTTCCTTCAGGTCTTTATACATTTTTGTTGATCCAGGATGCATAGTATACAGAGAGTGGTGTGCTTCTTTTAGAATCTTTTTCTTTATCTCTGGTATGCTAGGCACACAAACTCTAGTTCCAAACCTCAATGATCCATCTTTATGTATCTTAAACTCTCCTCGAGTGCCGCACACAAACTCTAGTTCCAAACCTCAATGATCCATCTTTATGTATCTTAAACTCTCCTCGAGTGCCTTCTTCCACATCTTTCCCATCTTTATGTATCTTAAACTCTCCTCGAGTGCCTTCTTCCACATCTTTCTTTATCTTCAACAGTTGAAGATCATTCTGCTGGTTTGCTTTAATCTCATCAAGCAAAGATGGTTGTATTACCATATTTGCTAATTTAACTCCAATTTGGTGGATTCTAATTTCAATTCCAGTACGGTCCAAGTCTTCCAATATTTTTCTTTGAGAAGTAATTAGGCAAGCTAAATTACATGAATTCTTACGGCTCAAGGCATCAGCAACAACATTTGCCTTGCCAGGGTGATAATGGATGGTCATATCATAATCTTTCAGAAGTTCCAACCATCTTCTTTGCCGTAAATTCAACTCCTTCTGGGTAAATATATATTTCAAACTCTTGTGGTCAGTATATATTTCACAATGTACTCCATATAAATAATGTCTCCAAATTTTAAGAGCAAATACTACTGCCGCTAACTCAAGATCATGTGTGGGATAGTTTTGTTCATAAGGCTTTAACTGCCTTGAAGCATATGCTATTACTTTTTCATTTTGCATAAGTACACATCCCAGTCCTCTTCTAGAGGCATCACTATAGATAGCAAAGCCTGTCTCTCCACTAGGTAATGTAAGTATTGGAGCAGACACTAATCGACTTTTTAGCTCTTGAAAGCTTTTCTCACATTCATCTGACCAAATAAATTTAACTCCCTTCTGAGTAAGACGAGTTAGATGTGAAGCAATACGAGAGAATCCTTCCACAAATTTTCTATAGTAGCCAGCCATACCAAGAAAGCTACGTATCTCCGTCACCGTAGTCGGTCTGTCCCATTTAACAATGGCTTTTACCTTTTCAGGGTCCACAGAAATCCCTTCCTTAGAGATTACATGCCCAAGAAATGCTACTTCCTTCAACCAGAATTCACATTTCTTAAGTTTCACATACAATTGTTCTCTTTTTAATGTGTGCAACACCTGTCTCAAGTGTTCTTCATGTTCTTCTTTACTTCTTGAGTATATCAGAATATCATCAATAAATACCACAACAAACTGATCTAAGAAAGGTTTAAATATCCTGTTCATAAGATCCATAAATGCTGCAGGTGCATTTGTGAGCCCGAATGGTAAAACTAAAAATTCATAATGACCATAACGGGTTCGAAATGCAGTCTTTGGCACATCTTCCGGCTTAATCTTTAATTGATAGTAACCAGAACGGAGATCAATCTTTGAAAATACCTGAGCTCCTTGTAATTGATCAAATAGATCATCAATTCTTGGTAATGGATATTTGTTCCGAATGGTTACTTTGTTCAATTCACGGAAGTCAATACATAATCTCATACTTCCATCTTTCTTCTTCACAAATAACACTGGTGCACCCCAGGGTGACACACTCGGCCGAATGAAGCCTTAGAAATAGGACTCGTACTAGGTACTAGGTCGATTGAAAATTCAATTTCTCTATCTGGGGGCATCCCTGGAAGTTCATCTGGAAATACTTCTGGAAATTCTCGGTTTGTTTTGAGGGCGGCAAGTGTCAAGAACCCTTAAAAATTATCTCAGCCCTTAAAGCATATCGAGCGCTGAGAAATGGATGTATGCGTTTTCCATATTTTACATAAATTCAAATTGACTTTTCATATATTGTACGAGGCTACCATCATATTATAGGATAGACCACAACAGAAATAGGTCAAATCTTTCTATACATGAAAAGACATATTATTTATTTATTTATTTTTATCACAAGATAATTCAAATGTAAAACTCATGCAATTTCATATTATAAAATACTAGTGAGAAATGAACTCACCTCTGGTGGTCACGATTTTCTCAAAATATTAGTCTCCCGAATATCAACCAGAACCTATAATGTAAGATATATGACTAATTATTAATTCAGAACAAACATATATTATAGGTAAATCAATTCATAATCTAGAGTCTAATAAACTCAAATATAATCAATAATAATTAAATTATGCAGTGCATATGAGTTTGTTGCTATCTCTAGTAATTCATCAAAAATTTAAAATTCTCATATACTAGCTTTTGGACTTTTTAGTAATTTATAATAATGCAGGGGGAATGAATTCTTAGATCACAATTTCTATTCTCCACTCAAGAGGGTTTTATAAGCAAGTAAAAATAACTAAGGGTCCTTTTTATAAAATTTCCTCCTTAAAATAAATCTAACTGATCATCTTCCTCCTCCCGTTGTTTCTTTCTTCTTCTTTTTTTTTTCTTCCGTTCCCTCTTTTCTTTTTCTTTCGGTTTTTTTTTCTCTCTTTCTCTCTCTCTCTCTCTCTCTCTCTCCTCCTTCCTCTCCTTGTCTCTTTCTTTCTCACGACTCGCCAAAGCACCAAGACGACGACAGGGGGTTGCCGGCGACCAAGAGTGGCCGGTGTCAGATTCCTACCGAAACTAGGGTTAGCCTATTTTTCTTTTTCTTCTTTTTCTTTCTCAGTTTGTTTCATGCATCATAAACACATAAGAAAAGTCCTTTTGCAAACCCTAGATTACTTCATTTTACATTCATAACAAGTTAACTTCCTTATTCATTC
>NC_033798.1:46294007-46300097 GCF_001876935.1 Asparagus officinalis
CTCATCTCTCTCTCTCTCTCTCTTCTCTCTCTCTCTCTCTCTCCCTCTCCTTCTCTTTCTCTCTGCCATGGAGGTGGGACGGCGACGAGGAGAGGCTGACGACGAGGAGAGGCCGACGGCGGAAGTCCCCCCCCCAAAAACAAGGTTAGCTTATTTATTTATTTTCAGTTTATTTCATGCCTCCTAAACATAGAAATTTGCAAACCCTAGATTCTTTATTTCACATTCATAACAATTTAATTTCCCTTATTCATTCTATTTTGATTGATTTACTAAGATTTCTATAACGACTTTACTCTTCTAAAACAAGAAATCAACAAAAGAGAAGGGTTTATACCTTGGGTTTATTAGATGAAATCCTATGTTTTCCTCTCACTGCCTTCTTCCTCTTCTTCTTCTTTTATTTCTTTTCACAAATTTCAATCTGGGTTCTCAGAGGGTTGGGTTGAAGAAATGAGAGGATATTTTCTGTTTGTTTTATTTTCTGCGATTTTCTTTGATTTTTTTCTGTTTTCATTTGTTTTTATTCTTCCGTTAAGAGGTGCCGTCCAAATCTTCAAATAACATTTAGCCACACAACTATTAACGTGGCAATTAATCAGGGGTTATGGTAAAATCCCTAAAATACCCTTAATTAGTTAATTAATCTGTCATTAAAAAATTATTAATCAAGTTTTAAGACTTTAATTAGTTGGGTTACTACACTAATTTTTTATCACAAGATAAATCAAATACAAAACTCATTTGACATATGAAAAGCAAATTTGATTTTTATCACAAGATAATACAGTGTTAGCCTGATATATGAAAAGCAAATTTGATTTTTATATAAAAAAAATAAATTTGGCTCTCGTGCAATTTTCAAATAATTGTGGACTTTGTTATATCTGAAAGTTTTTGATGAAATATTTGGAACGTTTTTCAACCGTTTAACGGATTCAAAGATTTGCCGTAACTTAGTATCTGATAAAAAAAAAGTAAATATCTGTAATCTGCTTTAACTGAAATGAGTAGCTTTACCTTGTCAATTTCATTTGAAATATATGCAAATTCCGATATGCAAAGTATTTCTCATTTGACATGTGATCTCGATGTTTTCAACCCCTCAAATAGTCCACTATGGATTGGTTCTGCCTGCCATATGGTGAATGCACCTTTATTTGGCCCTTCTGTATTTGGCCTTGGCTCTTCTGTATTGGCCCTTCTGAAATATGTTCTGGCCCCTCTGTATTTGGCCAGTAGCCTATGGCAGTGTTAGGTGCATTCGATTCCCGGGAATTATCTGTTATCTGATGCGGTTACGCATTCCCTTGCTACTGGGCTAAAATTCGTAGCCTTAGTGTGACCTATGGGGTGACTTTTATGTTCTTAAAATAACTCATCGAAAAATAAGATTCTGATAATTTGACTGTGAAATTAAGAAAACAACAATTCTCTGATTTTGCCCAAATTAGTACTTTTCTTCTTAATGTTTACCTTGATTCAAAAAAAGAGTTTGATTTCAAGAAATTTCACAATTTATTCGGTTGCACATGAGAAAGAAAATATAATTGTTGTATTCTTTCTTAAAAATGACAATATTACGATATTTGGATCGTAGTTTATTATCTTTGAATTTCTCATGCAAATTTTGCAATTTCGTTATTTATGAGAATTATTCTTATTACTATTTTATTAGTTATCTAGGAACTCTAGTGGGAAATGTTCTCACTGAGCGCTAGCTCATTCCGTTGTTTTTAATATTTTTCAGATCCGGCATAGCTTCCTATTAGCCGACTTTTGGGTTTGAGCTTTTGGCTGAGAGGCGTTATATGGAGAGCCTCTTCTTGTTGATGTTACCTTCAGCATATTTCGTTTTGTTTTGTAAAAATACTTATAACGGTGAGCTTGTGGGCTGTAAGTACCAATCATATATATATAGTTGCTCTGATTTCTATCATCAGCAGGTTTATGAATATTTTGAAAATAAACTATGCGATATGATTTGCCAGGCTTGACTTGTGCATAAGACTTGTCTCGTGCACGGGTCGCTGCTGTCGCGTACCCCGTATTTTATGATTTTCCGCTGTAGTTTCGGGGCGTGACAGTAAGGTGGTATCAGAGCTTAGGTTTCGACGTTAGAAACCTTGTAGGGCACGCTATCATAGAGTATATGCGCTAGATGAGTGTTAGAGTATGGATTAATTATGTGATATATAAGTCTGAATACATATGTATATACATGTATACATATAAATATTTTATAATAAAGCCTTTTAGGGTTGTTAAGGAGTGCTTAGATGTTTATTTTACTTTGTCATTTTTCTTCAGTAAGCTGATGGATGGTTCCCCTTTTGTAGGATGGCGGGAACCAATTCATCTTCCAGTTCGTCAGCTACCCTGTCCAGCCCTATGGTTTCCGTAGATAGCTCGTGGGAACCCAGCCTGAGAGACTGGGGATACACTTCCGATAAAACTGATCCGAATGTGATAATGGCTAACCATATGACCCCCGACTCACCGGAGATCGAACCAGTAGAAGTTGTTATGGTAGATTCATCCGAGTCTGAGCTTGAGGATCTCGTGGTAGAAGTTATCCTAGTTGAGTCATCGCCTTCAATCATTATGATTTCATCCGACCCCTCTGACATGGAGTCCGTTGTAGCCCAGATTCCTAGTGATGACCAGAGACTTGCCCCCTCTGTGGGTGAGTCGAGTAGCCTAGGCATTGGTCCAGATCTTGACCTTGAAGGATGGGGGACTAGCGGCATAGATCCAGATCCAATGTCCAATTCTGTTGATAACCAAGACTCAGAGGAGACTGAACCAACTGAGGAGAAGTCTAGTTCCAGCAGTTCCTCTTCTTCAGGGAAATAGAGCATAACTGTTAGGGCAATTTTGTAATATCAGTATATGGGTTTTTATAGTTACTCTTTTGGTTTATGTAGGACATTTTGGTAGAAAATATGTATATATAAACCCATATACTCAGATATGTGTATGAACTAAAAAGTTAAATATTAATAATATATTTTGGTTTGTAAATACTAACTTGTGATATTATGTTGAGTAATGATTGGTTCCTAATTACTTAAATTTACATATGTGTGACTGACTTAGGAATTTCTCCTTGTATAATAGTTGACTGAAATATTTTATTATTTATAGGAAGATATGGCTCCAGGTAATGAGCAAACTCCTCCTAATGGAGATAGGGATCTAAATCAGACAATAGGTGAAATGATGAGATCTAGAATTTCCCGTGCATCCACTTCCGGGAACCCAATAGATAACAATGCGTTGATGGATCTGCTGCAAGCAGTGACAACTGTAGTCACCAGACAACAAGATCAAATTGATCATAATCGGACAAATGGTCAAAATGAGGAGCACCCAAAATTAAGAAGTGGCATGGGAGAATTCAAGAAACTATCTCCACCCAGTTTTGAGGGAACAACTGATCCCATGATTGCTGAGCATTGGATCACAGAAATGGAGAAGGTCTTCACATACATGAAATGCCCTGAAGAGGAGAAGGTTGATTATGCAGTATACATGTTAAAAGACCGCGCTTACGGGTGGTGGCAAATGCAGGTCAGGACATTGGGTGAGAAGGCATACAAGTTATCATGGGAGGAGTTTAAAAAGATTTTTTATGAAAAATATTTTCCTTCAACTGTTCGTAAACAAAAAGAACAGGAGTTTCGAAAATTGGAGCAAGGTGACAAGACGGTAGCTGAATATGAAGAAGAGTTCACTTATCTATCAAAATTTGCCATTCACTTGTTGGGTAATGAGGAAGATAGAGCTCGTCGCTTCGAGGAAGGGTTTCGACCGGACATCCGAAAGACGGTCAGTGCATTTGAACTCCCTACATATGGAGAAGTGCTAAAGAAGGCCTTGTTAATTGAGAAAAATGAAATTGATACAAAGCCAAAGAATGAGACAAGCAACTCCTACCCAAAGAAGCGGTTTTGGCAAGACAATCGCGGTGGAAGAAATAAAAATTGGAGAAACAAAAAGCAGAATTTTGGACGTAGAGAGGAGCAAATTCCTAACCAGAAAAATGAAATTGATACAAAGCCAAAGAACGAGACGAGCAGCTCCTACCCAAAGAAGCGGTTCTGGCAGGATAATCGCGGTGGAAGAAATAAGAATTGGAGAAACAAAAAGCAAAATTTTGGACGCGGAGATGAGCCATTTCCAAATCAGAAAACTATAAGATGTGATGTTTGTCATAAGCTTGGGCATGAAGCGAAAAGTTGTTGGAGAAATACTGGGGCTTGTTTGAGATGTGGTCAGAAAGATCACAAGATAGCAAATTGTCCCCTACAACAACCATCTCGGAATAATTTCCAGACTGGCCAGTCCGGTGGTGGGAATCGGTATCCTCAAGCCAAGGCCCGAGTTTATTCTTTAACTGAGAAGGAGGCAGAAACAAACAAGGATATGGTGACAGGTACGCTAACTTTTGCATCAGTTCCTGCTCGAGTACTATTTGATTCTGGTGCATCGCATTCCTTTATTGCTGCACAGTTTGTTAAGAGAAACAAATTTCCATGTGATACCCTACAACAAGAATTGCTTGTTAGTACACCTGGAGGTAGCATATTAGTATCAAATCAAGGTTGTAGGGGTAAAATTTATATTCTCGACAAGGAACTCCCCGTAGAATTAATGATGCTAGAAATGCATGATTTCGATATCATATTGGGGATGGATTGGTTATCCTTAAATCATGCTTCTATTTTATGTCGAGAAAAGAAAGTAGTATTCAAATTTCCTGGCCAACCCGAATTTTGTTTTGAGGGCGGCAAGTGTCAAGAACCCTTAAAAATTATCTCAGCCCTTAAAGCATATCGAGCGCTGAGAAATGGATGTATGGGTTATTTGGCTTCAGTTGAGATGGTTGATGATGGAAAACCAAGCTTGGAAGAAATACCAATTGTCCGAGAATTTCCAGAAGTATTTCCAGATGAACTTCCCGGAATGCCCCCAGATAGAGAAATTGAATTTTCAATTGACCTAGTACCTGGTACGAGTCCCATCTCTAAGGCTCCTTATCGAATGGCACCTGCTGAATTGAGAGAACTAAAAGTGCAACTGCAAGAACTTTTAGATAAAGGCTTCATTCGGCCGAGTGTGTCACCCTGGGGTGCACCAGTGTTATTTGTGAAGAAGAAAGATGGAAGTATGAGATTATGTATTGACTTCCGTGAATTGAACAAAGTAACCATTCGGAACAAATATCCATTACCAAGAATTGATGATCTATTTGATCAATTACAAGGAGCTCAGGTATTTTCAAAGATTGATCTTCGTTCTGGTTACTATCAATTAAAGATTAAGCCGGAAGATGTGCCAAAGACTGCATTTCGAACCCGTTATGGTCATTATGAATTTTTAGTTTTACCATTCGGGCTCACAAATGCACCTGCAGCATTTATGGATCTTATGAACAGGATATTTAAACATTTCTTAGATCAGTTTGTTGTGGTATTTATTGATGATATTCTGATATACTCAAGAAGTAAAGAAGAACATGAAGAACACTTGAGGCAGGTGTTGCACACATTAAAGAGAGAACAATTGTATGCGAAACTTAAGAAATGTGAATTCTGGTTAGAGGAAGTAGCATTTCTTGGGCATGTAATCTCTAAGGAAGGGATTTCTGTGGACCCTGAGAAGGTAAAAGCTATTGTTAAATGGGACAGACCGACTACTGTGACGGAGATCCGTAGCTTTCTTGGAATGGCTGGCTACTATAGAAAATTTGTAGAAGGATTCTCTCGTATTGCTTCACCTCTAACTCGTCTTAATCAGAAAGGAGTTAAATTTATTTGGTCAGATGAATGTGAGAAAAGCTTTCAAGAGCTAAAAAGTAGATTAGTGTCTGCTCCAATACTTACATTACCCAGTGGAGACACAGGCTTTGCTATCTATAGTGATGCCTCTAGAAGAGGACTGGGATGTGTACTTATGCAAAATGGAAAAGTCATAGCATATGCTTCAAGGCAGTTAAAGCCTTATGAACAAAACTATCCCACTCATGATCTTGAGTTAGCGGCAGTAGTGTTTGCTCTCAAAATTTGGAGACATTATTTATATGAA
>NC_033798.1:46300242-46327527 GCF_001876935.1 Asparagus officinalis
CTACTGTGCCAACAACCAATTATAATTTTTATTTTCATTTTAGAGGGTTATAAAAAGGGGGAGGGGAGGAGAGCTCTTGGCACACTCACGAAGAAAGAAGAGAGAGAGAGATAAAAAGAGAAGGGGAGAGAGAGAGAGAGAGAGAGCTACTGTGCCAACAACCAATTATAATTTTTATTTTCATTTTAGAGGGTTATAAAAAGGGGGAGGGGAGGAGAGCTCTTGGCACACTCACGAAGAAAGAAGAGAGAGAGAGATAAAAAGAGAAGGGGAGAGAGAGAGAGAGAGAGAGAAACGAAAGGTAAAGAGGAATGAGATTTTGGCTATGTGAAGGAACGGATAAGGATTTCAATTCCAAAGTCCAATAAAGGCAAGATCATCTTTTTCCAATCCCATCCCAGTTAATTTTTATTTTGATAGATTAAACCCTAAATTGATGAATAGAATTTTAGATCAAATCCCTAACTTATGAATTACTATTCACCATCGATGTATCTGTTTACCGCCAGAATTACTGTTGCTATTCATACGTATGGGTACTATTCATAAGTACTGTTACTATTCATACGTACTAATACTATTCATCTATTCATGAGTACTATTACTATTCATGCATATGGATACTATTCATAAATACTATTACTATTCATACACACGGATGCTATTCATAAGTACTAATATTATTCATACGGACAAGTACAATTCATAGTATCATTAGTATTTATACATGCGGTACTATTCACGAGCATGATACTCATCATAAGTACTGTTGCTATTCATACGTATGAGGCTACTGTTCACCGTGGGAGTTATCGCTCATCACCTGTGTCACTATTCACTACCGGAATTACTATTCACCACCGGTGTTATTGTTTACCATCGAAATTACTATTCACCGATAATAGATTGTAGAGCTCTACACGTTGTGCACGTTCGTCGCTGGTCGACCGATGCTTAGGGGCAGTCGACTGACATGTTAAATTGCCAATGAAGAATTTTTCCGTGCTTGTTTGGTTGTGTACACGAGGTTCAAACCGTACGTACACATGTGCGATCATGGAAGTACACGTATGGAGTTTTAGCATACACGAACCTCCGGGAGAGGATAATTTCATGTATTGATTTGACCACGATTGGGAGATGATTAGTTAGAATAGTATGTGTCTGTGTGGATACCGTTGATGAGCATAGCTCAATACTGCTTAGAGTAGTGCGTCAGTATACCATTGAAGTAGGCCATTGAGCCGTATTGGCAGGATACCTCAATAGGTAGTCCGTTCTGTATGGAGATGCGATGGGGATGCCTGAGGAGGCATTCCGTTCCGTATGGTGATGCGATGAGGCTAATGAGCCGTACCTGTAGGATGTCCGAAGAGATAGTCTGTTCCGCATGGTGATGTGATGATGCTAGTGAGCCGTATTTTCTTAGGATGCCTGAACAAGTAGTCTGTTCCGCACGATGATGCGATGAGCTATAAAACTTCGCAAGAGATAGTACTGCGAAACTTTTGACAGCTTGAGTCTTAGGCAAGACTTAATCATGAACATGGTTCATCGTTGAGTTATATTACGACGGGGTATATTGTATTGAGAGTTTTACCGGATTATGTACTTGTATCGATATCAACTTATCGGTATCAACTACCCAAGGGTAGTATGAGATGTTTGGTTGACATATATGACTTTGTCTGGTTGATATTTTATTATTGCATTTCTTTATTATTTATTCTTAGTTTGGAGTTAATATTTTGCGATTTACAATTTGAGACACATGATATATATATATGAGGTTTCCTTGTTTGAATTATTTCGCTTGACGTCTTAGTCTCGTGTTGTGGATTTCTAAATATTAACCCTATTTAGTACTGTGTAAATGATTTAGGTAGATTATGCACGTTATAAGTAGAGTCTCCATTAAATACGTTAGCCCTTCTCCTAGGGGCGGACACAGATGTTCTTTCTAAAGCGCTCTGACGTTGTTGTTGTTTTCTTATTTTTATTTTTTTCCTCTATTTTCAGGCAGTAGGCCAGAGTTTCAGAGAGCCGCAGGTTGACGGAGATTTAGCCTAGTCGTCGTCTTCCATAGATAGCCAGTTAGTGCTCCACAGTGGTTTAGTTATGACTTTAGTTTATTTTAGAGATGTATCTTAATTTGGAGGCTGAGTGCCTTTGTATTATTCAGTTGACTCTATTGTATTAGACATGCATTACTCTTATTTCAGTTTATCAGTTGTACTCTCTTTTATTTAGTTAGAACATGATTAAGTCTATTTTTATACATCTCTTCTCTATATCATGTTCATTACATTATTATCATTATTCTATCTGCTTTGTACCTACACTTGATTATTAATTGATTCTACTAGAAAGATATTACTGTGATGGTGAAACATGTTGTTGCACAGTGTTGGGTGCATGGCAGGTTTGACATCTTTGGGTTTACCTTGGACTGCAACCATGTGTGAATTTAGGGGCATCACAGTTGGTATCAGAGTTCTAGTTCCAACATCCTTAGGATATCTTGTGTCGAGTCGTGGAGCTAAGATATAATTTCCTTAGGCTCATGTATAGAGTTCCTAGGAATTCCTACATTGAGTGAGACCGTAATACGCATTACTCGAAAATTTTCGAGAAATTTTTTTTATGCCTAACTTACTTTGATTATAAAATATTTTTGAGAATACTATGTGTTATGTTTTACTATTGTTATATACTATGTTATTAGCGTGTGTGGTCTCATTTATTGTGTCTAATAAGCTCTCCTCCTGAACTTATAGATGTCAGGACGAGGACGAGGACGACGTGGATCCCGTGCTCAGGGAACTGGGCAAGCTGAGACAGAGCCCGAGACGTAGCAGGCTCCACAGTATTTGATTGACCTCCTAGCACCGATTGCAGCTAGGCTTGCAACACATGAGGAGCGCGTAGCAACTCCAAATCAGACACTGGAGGTTCCACCACCAGAAGAATCGCTTATAGCAGTACCACTATTAACCGTTGATAGGGCAATAGAGCAAGAGACCTGGCTCCGTTTGGTGAAAAGATACCAGAAGATGATGGCACCAGAGTTTTAGGGTACATTGGATACACTTACAGCTCATAAATAGAAGGATGATGTGGGGAACATTTTAGACATGCTTAACGTCAAATTAGTTCAGAAGCAGAGGTTACTAGCTTTTAGCCTCAAGGGTGATGTCGGAGGATGGTACAAACTTCAATTCACCCCAGAGTAGCGAATGACACTTACTAGTAAGGACTTCACTTATTTTTTTGATGAGCAATATGTCTCTTCCATGACAAAAGCCATGAAAGAGTTAGAGCTATCCAGATTGGAGCAGGGAGACATGTCTGTAGCTGATTATGAGAGTAAATTCATGAGCTTACTTCGATTTACGGGCATGTGACAGACAAGAGAGCGTCTGACTAAGATGATTCTGATGGGACTTCGTCCAAGCCTTCGCTGCTACCTTGTTTCTAGATGATTCTGCTCAGTTCGAGAGGTAGACGCCGCCGCCATTTCACAGGAAACAGAGACTACAATCTTTCAGAAGAACAAGGAAGGCAACTCTAAAGCAGGACATTCTGGGGACAAGGGCAAGAGATCTTTTTCAGGACCCGGACAACGTCCACAGCGGGGCAAGAATTTTCAACACCAGCAACAAGGCCCTTATAAGAAGGGATCACGGCAGGATTCGAGAGCGCCACAACGGCACAAGAATCATGGTGCTTGTTATAACTACAAAAAAATCGGACATAAAGCAAAAGATTATCACAGTGCACCAGTAGGAGGCCAGCAGGGCAAGAATCAGGGTCAGCAGCAGTAGAACCATGTGCAGGACCAAGGATAGGGCCTGCAGCTAATACTTGAGGCACCGCCAGCAGTGCCGAGGATTGAGGGACAAGTCCGTGCCATTCAGGAAATTCCATGAGGACATATAGTTTCATATGTTCCAGACACTTCAGTGCAGCAGACCGCAGCTTCAGGCATAGTGTATGCAGTCATAACTCGTGATCATGGTGCGAGTGGGACCGTCGTG
This sequence comes from Asparagus officinalis, assembly GCF_001876935.1. Lineage (NCBI taxonomy): Eukaryota > Viridiplantae > Streptophyta > Magnoliopsida > Asparagales > Asparagaceae > Asparagus > Asparagus officinalis. The sequence goes on from NC_033798.1 coordinate 46,304,280, forward strand.
GAAGGTACGTTCCTTGTAAACTCCTTCCCAGCCCGTATTCTTTTTGATGCAGAAGCTTTGTATTCTTTCATCTCCTATGATTTCATGATTAGACTCCAGCTAGTTGCATAACCTCTAGATATTCATTTGTCAGTTTCCACCCCTCTAGGTGATGTGTCACTTCTAGAGAGCATTTGTAGGGGGTGCATTATCAGCCTAGATGAGTCTGAGTTCGTGGTCGATTTGGTCATCCTGCGTATGTCCGAGTTCGATGTGATTCTTGGTATGGATTGGTTATCTTCTTACCATATTAGTATCAACTGTTTTGCGAAGACAGTCAGCTTGCGAGCATTCGATGGGTCAGAGTTGGTTGTAGCGACCACACGTTGCAACCAGTTTGAGGAGTCATTATTGCATACATCGAGGAGGTGATGATGCAGGATCGGGGTGTCGATTTGAGCGAGACATGAGTAGTCTCAAAGTATCAGGATGTCTTTCAGGATATACGTGGATTGCCTCCAGTGAGAGAGATTGAGTTTTGCATCGATTTGCAGTCGGACACAACACCGATATCTCAAGCATCTTATCGTATGGCGCCTGCTGAAATTGGGGAGCTACAAATTCAGTTAGATGAGATTTAATCTTAGGACTTTAGTCGCCGGAGTCATTCTCCGTGGGGAGTACCAGTCCTCTTCGTGAAGAAGAAGGACGACAGTATGTGCGGTTATGTATCGATTATCGCGAGTTGAATAAGGTCAAAATCCGGAACATGAATTGATTACCGAGAATTGATGACTTATTCGACCAGTTGTAGAGAACACAATATTTCTCTAAGATTGATCTTCGATCTAGTTATCACCAGTTGCGAGTTAGGGATATGGATATTTCCAAGACCACATTTTTGACTCGGTATGAGTCTTTTGAACTTTTTATCATGCCATTTGGGCTAACCAATACACCCGCAATATTCATGGATTTGATGAACCGGGTTTTTCGTCCATACTTGGACCAGTTCGTGATCGTGTTTATCGACGACATCCTCATCTACTCGAGATCGGAGGCCGAGCATGAGTAGCATCTTCGATTAGCATTGCAGACTTTACAAGAGTACCAGTTATATGCTAAGTTCAGTAAATACGAATTTTGATTATCAGAGGTCAAATTTTGGGTCATGTCATTAGCAAGGAGGGCATTACAGTTGATCCAGCTAAGGTGGAGGCAGTATTTAATTGGGAGCCGCCGAATACCATCACAAAGATTCGTTTCTTGGGTATGGCCGGCTATTATAGAAAGTTCATTTACAAGTTCATCCACGACTACTCTAAGATTACTACCCCGCTGACACGCCTTATGAAGAAGGGTGTACAGTTTATTTGGGGACTAGAGTGTCAGAAGGTCTTTGAGTCTTTGAAGGAAAAGTTGACTACAACACTAGTGTTGATCATCTCGAGCAGTGATAAGACCTTTGTTGTCTACACGGATGCATATTTGTCAGGTCTAGGAAGTGTATTGATGCAGACTCAGGGAGCGGTTGCTTACATTTCACGACAATTGAGTACTCATGAACAGAATTATCCTACTCACGACTTAGAGTTGGCAGCGGTAGTCTTCGTACTTAAAGTGTGGAGGCATTATCTTTATGGAATTCAATTCGAATTGTTTACAGACCATCAAAGTCTAAAATACCTCTTCTCTCAAAAGAAACTCAACCAGAGGCAACGATGATGGGTCGAGTTCATCAAGGATTATGAATTCGCGCTTCAGTATTACCCAGGGAAGACAAATGTCATAGCAGATGTTTTGAGTAGGAAACGTCGTCACAGGATTACAACTTTGAGGTGTTCATTGTATCGAAACATTCATACACTCAGTTAGTTTGACTTCAGACCAGCAGTCGGTGGATGCAACGTATTTTTGGGAGCATTAGTCGTACAGCCTTTGTGGATGGATATAGTGATCAATGCTCAATTAGAGGACCCTTGGATTCAAACCCGAAAGGGAGAAATTTCCAAGGAGCCCAAGACAGGTTAGACCATCGGATCGGATGGAGGTCTTCGAATGAAAGGTCGGTTCGTAGTGTCCAATAATCCGTAGTTGAAAAGGATCTGTTTGATGAGGCACACCGTACCAGGTACGCTGTGCATCCAGGCACAACCAAAATGTATAAGAACTTGAAGAGACATTTTTAGTAAAGCGATATGCGTAGGGGTATTGCGGAGTATGTACCTAAGTGTTTTACCTATCAGTAAATAAAGGCAGAACATCAGAGACCCGCAGACACCCTACAACCCTTACCCATTCCTGAGTGGAAGTGGGTAGATATTTCGATGGATTTTATTGTGGGCTTGCCAAGGTCTAACAAAGGAAACAGTTCGATTTAGGTGATTGTTGATCGGTTGACGAAGTTGGCGCACTTCTTGCCAGTGAAGACAAATTTTACGGTGGAGACTTATGCGAGGGTTTTCATTCGGGAAAATAGTACGACTGCATAGAGTTCCAGAGACGATCGTATCGGATCATGGCTTAGTTTTCACATTGTATTTCTGGAAAAAACTTTCAGAATTCTTTCGGCAGCCAGCTATCATATAGTAGTGTCTTCCACCCGTAAATAGATTGCCAAATAGAGAGGGTCAACCAAGTGTTGGAAGGCTTATTATGGGCATATGTCATCGATTTTCAGGGTAGTTTGGAGGATCATATTCCATTGATTGAGTTTGCCTACAATAATAGTTATCAATCTACTGTAGGCATGGCTTCTTATGAAGCATTATATGGGAGACCTTGTAGATCTCCGATTTGTTGGGTAGAGCCGGATGATAGCTTGCTACTTGGGCCAGAATTGGTTAGACAAACTTTAGAGAAGATAGCGTTAATTCGGGGTCATATTCTTACAGCCCAGAGTCGGCAGAAGAGTTACGCCGATCAGAGGCGACGACCATTAGAATTTCAGGTTAAAGACCATGTCTTGTTGAAGGTATCACCTATGAAAGTGTCAAACGGTTTTGCAGACTGGAAAAACTTGCCTCGAGATACATTGGTCCATTCAGGATTGTAGATCATGTTGGAACAGTCTCGTATCGATAGATCTTCCAGCATTGATGTCCGGAGTGCATGACGTCTTTCATGTTTTTATGCTCAAGAAATACTTACGCGACGAGAATCAAGAGAGAGTGTTTAATGCGCCGGATTTGGAGCTCCAGGTAAACTTGACCACCATTGAAACCCCTGTCCGCATTCTTGCCAGAGAGGACAAGAAACTTAGGAATAAAGTGATCTCGTTAGTTAAGGTCCAGTGGAATCGAAAAGGAGCTGTGAAAGTTTCTTGGGAACGCGAGGAGGATGTGTGTCACGGCTACCCACACCTGTTTGAACAGGTATATTATGAGTCATAGTACTGTTATGTTCATATAATATGTATAGCCACTTTTATACTTAACACTGGAATGTAGGTATTAACACTTAGCTCCTAATCATCCGGAACATATAGTATATATATGGGGGTTCCTTGTTTGGATTTTTCGTCCGACGTACTAGTTCCGTTTAATTAGGATTAAGTGGGAGTATTCGCATTTTAGGTTGTTAAGTGTAAATATCGCTTGTGATTCATATCTGGGGATAAATGGTACAAGATGTGTATGTGAGGGTTTTCTTGTTTGGATTATTTCCTCAACGTGCTTTTCTCGTATTATTAATCTCTAAGATACGAATGTGGAATTTCGGGGACGAAATTCTCTTTAAGGAGGGGTGAATGTAAAACCCTAAAAATTTATGAAATAATTTTTTGATGAGCTTTATTTTGATTGGTGATCATTCTGGGATGAATGGATCAGTTTGGAATTGATTTGAGATCGATTCGCAGTTTTAGCCTCGATATCGCGAGTCTACTAAAAACTTTTCTAGGCACACTAACGAAGAAAGAAGAGAGAGAGAGAGAGAGAGAGAGAGAGAGAGAGAGAGAGAGAGAGGGAGAGAGGAAGAGGATTTTGGCTATTCGAAGGAACGGATAGGGATTTCAATTTCATAGTTCAATGAAGACAAGATCATCTTTTTTAAATCCATCCTAGTTAATTTTTATTTTGATAGATTAAACCCTAAATTGATGAATATAACTTTAGATCAAATCGCTAACTTATGAATTACTATTCATCACCGATGTATCTGTCCTCCGCTGGAATTACTGTTACTATTCATACGTACGATACTAAGTATTGTAAGTATTCATTAGTATTGTTATTATTCATTCGTACGAGTACTATTCATAAATACTATAACTATTCATACATACGACACTATTCATAAGTAGTGTTACTATTCATACGGATGAGTACAACTCATAGTACAGTTACTATTTATACATACGACTATTCACGAGTACACTACTATCCATAAGTACTGCTACTATTCATATGTACTTTATACATACGACTATTCACGAGTACGCTACTATCTATACTATTCATATGTACTGATACTATTCATACGTATGAGAGTTACTATTCACTACGAGAGTTACTATTCACCGATGGTGTTACCGCTCATCACCGGTGTTACTATTCACCATCGGAATTACTATTCACTGATGGTGTTACTGTTCACCACCGGTTGTGCTGTTCAGCATCGAAATTACTACTCACTGATAATAGATTGTAGAGTTGTACACATTGTGCACTTCGTCGCTGGTCGACCGATGCTCAAGGGTAGTCGACCGACAGGTTAAATTGCTGATGAAGGATTTTTCTGTGCTTGTTTGGTTGTGAACATGAGGTTCAAACCGTACGTACACATGCACGATCATGGAAGTACACGTATAGAGTTTTAGCATACACGGACCTCTGAGAGATGATAATTTCATGTATTGATTTGACCATGACTGGGAGATGATTAGTTAGAATAGTATATGTGTTTGTATGGATACCGTTGATGAGCACAGCTCGGTACTGCTTAGAGTAGTGCATCTGTATACCATTGAAGTAGGCCGTTGAGCCATATTTGCATGATACTTGAATAGGTAGTCCGTTCCGCATGGCGATGCGATGGGGATGCCTGAGGAGGCAGTCCGTTCTGCATGGTGATGCGATGAGGCTAATGAGCCGTACTTGTAGTTGTCCGAAGAGGTAGTCCGTTCTGCATAGTGATGCGATGATGCTAGTGAGCCGTATTTTATTAGGATGCCTGAACAAGTAGTCCGTTCCGCACGATGATACGATGAGCTATAAAACTTCACAAGAGATAGTACTGCGAAACTTTTGACAGCTTGAGTCTTAGGCAAGACTTAATCATGAACATGGTTCACCGTTGAGTTATATTGCGATAGGGTATATTGTATTGAGAGTTTTACCGGATTATGTACTTGTATCCGTATCAACTACCCAAGGGTAGTATGAAATGTTTAGTTGACATATATGACTTTGTCTGGTTGATATTTTAATATTGCATTCATTTATTATTTATTCTTATTTTGGAGTTAATATTTAGCGATTTACAGTTTTTTTAAGGCACATGCATATATATCATATAATATATTATTATATATATTATATTATATATATTATATATATAATATAGTAATCATATATAATATAGTTAATTAATATGTATATATATGTATATATATATTATAATATATATATATATATTATATAATATAATATATAATATATATATATATATATATATATATATATATTAATATATATTATATATATTATATATATATATATATGAGAGTCTTTCTTGTTTGCAATTATTTCGCTCGGAGTAGTAGTCTCGTGCTTTGCTGGATTTCTTAATATTCCCCGATTTAGTCTGGGTAAATGATTTAAGTAGAGCCTGCGTTAAATACGTTAGCCCCTTCACCTAGAGGCGGACGAAGATGTTCTTGCTAAAGCGCTTTGACGTAGTTGTTGTTTTCTTTTTTTTTATTTCTCTTTCTTTTTAGATAGCGAGTCAGAGTTTCGGAGAGCCGCAGGTTGACGAAGATTTAGCCTAGTTGCCGTCTTCCATAGATAGCCAGTTAGTGCCCCACAATGGTTTAGTTATGACTTTAGTTTATTTTAGAGATGTATTTCATTTTGGAACCTGAGTGCATTTGTATTATTCAGTTGACTCTATTGTATTAGATATGCATTACTCTTATTTCAGTTCATCAGTTGTACTCTCTTTTATTCAGTTGGAACATGATTAAGTCTATTTTGGACATCTCTTCTCTATATCATGTTCATTGCATTATTATCTTTATTCTATCTGCTTTGTACCTACACTTGATTATTAGTTGATTCCACTAGAAAGATATTACTGTGATGGTGAAACATGTTTTTGCATAGTATTGGGTGCATGACAGGTTTGACATCTTTGGGTTCACCTTGGACTGTAGTCATGTGTGAAATCAGGAGTGTAACAACATCGGATCTCGGTCTATTACGAGCTCTAGGTGCAGAATTATCGCCATCGGATTCGTGATCAACATCGGTAGGAGTAGAAGGAGTAACTGTAGCTCCTGTAGTAGGAGTACTTGGACTCATTTCAACATCGGGAGTTGGGATTTGCCCTTCAAAGTCAGAGAAGGAAGCCATTTAATTGAAGAATTAAAGAACAAAAATAAGCATTAGAGAGTATTAGAGAGAAGTAGATGACTTTTAGATGGGAAAAACAAATGAAAACTCCCTCTATTTATAGAGGCAGCCCCCTAGCCAAATGACCAAAATACCCTCAAATTTTGGCCGTTTTTATCGTTTTTGGGGGTATTTTGGTCAAAATCACAAATATGGTCAAAATCACCATGCGGAACGGACTACCTCTTCGGGCATCCTATAGGTACGGCTCATTAGCCTCATCGCATCACCATATGGAATGGATTGCCTCCTCACGCATCCTCATCACATCACCATGCGTAACGGACTACCTATTCTGGTATCCTACAAATACGGCTCAACGAACTACTTTAACGGTATACCGACGCACTACTCTAAGCAGTACTCAGTTGTGCTCATCAACGGTATCCATACAGACACATATACTATTCTAACTAATCATCTCCCAGTCATGGTCAAATCAATACATGAAATTATCCTCTCTCGGAGGTCCGTGTGTGCTAAAACTCCATACGTGTACTTCCATGATCACGCATGTATACGTACAGTTTGAACCTCGTGTTCACAACCAAACAAGCACGAAAAAATCTTTTATCAGCAATATAACTTGTCGGTCGACTGCCCTTGAGCATCGGTCGACCAACGACAAACGTGTACAATGTGTAGAACTCTACAATCTATTATCAGTGAATAGTAATTTCGATTGTGAACAACATCACCGGTGGTAAATAGTAATTCTGATGGTGAATAGTGACATCGGTGATAAGCGTTAACACCGATGGTGAATAGTAACTCTCGCGGTGAACAGTAACTCCCGTGCGTATGAATAGTACCCTAGTATGAATAGCAGTAGTACTTATGACTAGTATTGTACTCGTGAATAGTACCATATGTATAAATAGTGATAGTGCTATGAATTGTACTCGTCCGTATGAATAGTAACAGTACTTATGAATAGTACTGTTTGTATGAATAATACCTCATACCTATGAATAGTAATAGTACTTATAAATAGTACAACATACGTATGAATAGTAACAGTAATTCTGACGGTGGACAGATACATCGGTGGTGAATAATAATTCATAAGTTAGGGATCTGATCTAAAATTTTATTCATCAATTTAGAATTAAATCTATCAAAATAAAATGAACTGGGATGGGATTGGAAAAGATGATCTTGCATTTATTGAACTCTGGGATTGAAATCTCTATTCGTTCCTTCGAATAGCCAGAATCCCCTTCCTTTTTCCCTTTCTTTTCTTTCTTTTTCTCTCTCCCTCTATTCTCTCTTCTCTCTCTCTCTCTCTCTCTCTCTCTCTCTCTCTTCTTTCTTTGTGAGTGTGCCAAGAACTCTCCTCCCCTCCCCTTTTTTATAACCCTCAAAAATAATAAAATAATTATAATTGGTTGTTGCACAACACCGTTTTGAAATTCTAAAATCCATGGTGAAAATCTCACATCTATTTGATCAATAAAAAAACTTATTAAAAATATAAATACGACAGATGCCAACAGACTCGCGATACCGTCTCAAAACAGTGTTTCAATCTCCGTCGTCAGAACACAACGAAACTTTAACCACAACACGGTCTTGACATTATAAGATCAATGGTGTAAATCTCGTACCCATCTGATCAAAAGAAAAATTACTAAAAATAAATTAGTAATAGTTTTCAGTTGACTCGCGATACCGAGGCTGAAACTGCGAATCGATCCCAAATTGATTCCAAACTGATCCATTCATCCCAGAATAATCACCAATCATAATAAAGCTTATCAAAAATTATTTTACAAATTATTAGGGTTTTACATTCACCCCTCCTTAAAGAGAATTTTGTCCCCAAATTCTCTTTAAAGATTAATAATACGAGAAAAACACGTTGAGAGAATAATCCAAACAAGGAAACCCTCATATATACATCTCGTACCATTAATCCCCAGATATGAATTACAAGCGATATTTATACTTAATAATCTAAAATGTGATATAATCCACTTAATCGCCTAATTAAATAGAATTAGTACGTCGGGCAAAAAACCAAACAGGAACCCACGCATATATATATATATAATATATTTTAATTATTTATTTATATATATATATATATATATAATATATATATATATATATATATATATATATATATTATATATATATATATAATATATATATATATATTATATATATATATATATATATATATATAATATATATATAATATATATGCATATGCTTCGCGAATGATTAGGAGCTAAGTGCTAATACCCACATTCTAGCGTTAATTATAAATGCAGCTATATAGATAATATGAACATAACAGTACTATGACTCATAATATACATGTTCAAACAGGTGTGGGTAGTCGCGACACACATCCTCCTCGCGCTCCCAAGAAGCTTCCTCAGCTCCTTTTTGATTCCACTGGACCTTGACTAACGAGATCATTTTATTCATATGTTTCTTGACCTCTCTGGCAAGAATGCGGATAGGGGTTTCAATGGTGGTCAAGTCTGCCTGGAGCTCCAAATCCGGTGCATTAAACACTCTCTCTTGCTCCTCGTCGCGTAAGTGTTTCTTAAGCATATAAACATGAAAGACGTCATGCACTCCAGACATCGACCCTGGAATATCTAATCGGTACGAGACAGTTCCAACACAATCTACAATCCTGAATGCACCAATATATCTCGGGGCAAGTTTTCCCCGTCTGTCAAACCATTTGACACCTTTCATAGGTGATACCTTCAACAAGACATAGTCTCCAATTTGAAATTCTAAGGGTCGTCGCCTCTGATCGGCGTAATTCTTCTGCCGACTCTGTGGTGCAAGAATACGGCCCCGAATTAACGCTATCTTCTCTAAAGTTTGTCTAACCAATTATGGCCCAAGTAGAAAGCTATCATCTGGCTCTACCCAACAAATCAGAGATCTACAAGGTCTCCCATATAATGCTTCATAAGGAGCCATGCCTCTAGTAGATTGATAACTATTATTGTAGGCAAACTTAATCAATGAAATATGATCCTCCCAACTACCCTGAAAATCAATGACACATACCCGCAACATGTCTTCCAACACTTGGTTGACCCTTTCTGTTTGGCCATCTGTTTGCGGGTGGAAGACACCACTATATAATAGCTGACTACCGAAAGAATTCTAGAAGCTTTTCCAGAAATACCATATGAAAACTAAGCCGAGATCCGATATGATCGTCTCTGAAACTCCATGTAATCGTACTATCTCCCGAATGAAAACCCTCGCATAAGTTTTCGTCATAAAATTCGTCTTCACTAGTAAGAAGTGCGCCGACTTCGTCAACCGATCAACAATCACCCAAATCGAATTGTTTCCTTTGTTAGACCTTGGCAAGCCCACAATAAAATCCATCGAAATATTTGTCCACTTCCACTCAGGAATGGGTAAGGGCTGTAAGGTGCTTGCGGGTCTCTGATGGTCTGTCTTCACTTGCTGACAGGTAAAACACTTCGCTACATACTCTGCAATACCCCAACGCATACCGCTCCACCAAAAATGTCTCTTCAAGTCCTTATACATTTTGGTTGTGCCTGGATGCATAGTGTACCTGGTACGGTGTGCCTCATCAAACAGATCTTTTTTCAACTGCGGATTATCGAGCACTACTAACCGGCCTTTCATTCGAAGACCTCCACCCAATCTGATGGTCCAATCTGCCTTAGGCTCCTTAGAAATTTCTCCCTTTCGGGTTTGAATACAAGAGTCCTCTAATTGAGCATTGATCACTCTATCCATCCATGAAGGTTGTACGGCTAATGCTCCTAAAAATGCGCTGCATCCACCGACTGCTGGTCTGAAGTCAAACTGACTGAGTGTATGAAGGTCTCGATACAACGAACACCTCAAAGTTGCAATCCTATGATAATGCTTCCTACTCAAAGCATCTGCTATGACGTTCGCCTTCCTTGGATAATACTGAAGCGTGAATTCATAATCCTTGATGAACTCGACCCATCGCCGTTGCCTCTAGTTGAGTTCCTTCTGAGAGAAGAGGTATTTCAGACTTTGATGGCCTGTAAACAATTCGAATTGAACTCCATAAAGATAATGCCTCCACACTTTAAGTGCGAAGACTACCGCTACTAACTCTAAGTCGTGAGTGGGATAATTCTGCTCATGAGTCCTCAACTGTCTGAAATGTAAGCAACCTCTCTCTGAGTCTGCATCAATATACCTCCTAGACCCGACAAAGATGCATCAGTGTAGACAACGAAGGTTTTATCACTGTTCGGGATGATCAACACTAGTGCAGTAGTCAACTTTGCCTTCAAAGTCTCAAAGACCTTCTGACACTCCAGTCCCCAAACAAACTATACACCCTTCTTCGTAAGGCGTGTCAACAGGGTAGTAATCTTAGAGAAGTCCTGAATGAACTTCCTATAATAGCCGGCCAGACCCAAGAAACTACAAATCTCTGTGACGGTCTTCGGCGGCTCCCAATTAAGTATTGCCTCCACCTTGGCTGGATCAACTGCAATGCCCTCTTTACTAATGACATGGCCCAAAAATCTGACATTTGATAGCCAAAATTCGAATTTGCTGAACTAAGCATATAACTGGTGCTCCCACAAAGTCTGTAATGCCAATCGAAGATGCTGCTCATGCTCGGCCTCCGATCTCAAGTAGATGAGGATGTCGTCGATAAACACGATCACGAACTGGTCCAAGTATGGATGGAAAACCCGGTTTACCAAATCTATAAATATTGCGGGTGCATTGGTTAGCCCAAATAGCATGGTAAGAAATTCAAAAGACCCATACTGAGTTAAAAATGCTGTCTTGAAAATATCCATCTCTCTAACTCGCAACTGGTGATAACCAGATCGATGATCAATCTTTGAGAAATATTGTGCTCCTGCTAACTGGTCGAATAAGTCATCAATTCTTGGTAGTGGATACATGTTCCGGATGGTAACCTTATTCAACTCGCGATAATCGATACACAACCGCATATTGCCGTCCTTCTTCTTGATGAAGAGAATCGGTGCTCCCCATGGAGAATGACTCCGGCGAATAAAGCCTTGAGATAAAAGCTCATCTAACTGAATCTGTAGCTCTCTCAATTCAATAGGCTCCATACGACAAGGTGCTCGGGATATCGGTGCTGTGTCCGACTATAACTCGATGCAAAACTCAACTTCTCTCATTGGAGGCAATTTAGGTATATCCTAAAAGACATCTTAATACTCTGAGACTACTCGTATCTCATTCAAATCGACACCCCGATCCCGCATCATCACCTCCTCGACGTATGCTAGAAATAACTCCGTAAACTGGTTGCCACGTGTGGTCACTACAACCAACTCTGACCCATCGAACGCTCGCAAGCTGACTATCTTCGGAAAACAGTTGATACTAATATGGTAGGAAGATAACTAATTCATACCAAGAATCACATCGAACTCGGACATACGCAGGATGACCAAATCGACTACGAACTCAGACTCATCTAGGCTGATAATGCATCTCCTACAAATGCTCTCTAGAAGTGACACATCACCTAAAGGGGTGGAAACTAACAAATGAATATCTAGACGTTGTGCAACTAGCTGGAGTCTAATCATGAAATCATAGGAGATGAAAGAATGCGAAGCTTCTGCATCCAAAAGAATACGGGCTGGGAAGGAGTTTACAAGGAACATACCTTCCATGATGGTCCCACTCGCACCATGATCACGAGTTATGATTGCATACACTCTGCCTGAAGTTACGGTCTGCTGTGCCGAAGTGTTTGGATGAAACTATATGTCCTTGTGGAATTTCCTGAATAGCACGAACCAGTCCCTCAATCCTCGGCACTGCTGGCGGTGCCTCAAGTCTCAGCTGCAGGCCTTATCCTCGGTCCTGCACATGGTTCTACTGCTGCTGATCCTGATTCTTGCCCTGCTAGCCTCCTACTGGTGCACTGCGATAATCTTTTGCTTTATGTCCGATCTTTTTGCAGTTATAACAAGCACTATGAATCTTGCGTCGTTGTGTCGCTCTCGAATCCTGTTGCGATCCCTTCTTATAAGGGCCTTGCTGCTGGTGTTGAAAACTCTTACCCCGCTGTAGAGGTCGTCCGGGTCCTGAAAAAGATCTCTTGCCCTTACCCTTGTCCCCAGGTTGTCCTGCTTTAGAGTTTCCTTCCTTGTTCTTCTGAAAGATTGTAGTCTCTGTTTCCTGTGAAATGGTGGCGGCGGCTTCCTCTCAAACTGAGCGGAATCGTCTAGAAACAAGATAGCGGCGAAGGCTTGGGTGAAGTCCCATCAGAAACATTTGAGTCTGACACTCTCTTGTCTGTCACATGCTAGTAAATCGAAGTAAGCTTATGAATTTACTCTCATAATTAGCTACAGACATGTCTCCCTGCTCCAATCTGGATAGCTCTAACTCTTTCATGGCTTTTGCCGTGGAAGAGACATACTGTTCGTCAAAAAAATAAGCAAAGTCCTCCCAAGTAAGTGTCATTCGTTGCTCTGGGTGAATTGAAGTTTGTACCATCCTCCGGCATCACCCTTGAGGTTGAAAGCTGCTAAACTCTGCTTCTGAACTGAGTCGACGTTAAGCATGTCTAGGATGTTCCCCACATCTTCCTTCCATTTATGAGCTGCGAGTGAATCCGATGTGCCCTGAAACTCTGGTGCCCTCATCTTCTGGTATATTTCCACCAAACGGAGCCAGGTCTCTTGCTCGGTGGCCCTATCAATGGTTGATAGTGGTACTGCTGTAAGCGATTCTTCTAGGTGGAACCTTTGGTGTCTGATTTGGAGTTTCTACGTGCTTCTCAAGTGCTACAAGCCTGGCCGCAATCGGCGTCAGGAGGTCAATCAAATACTGTGGAGCCTGTTACAGCTCGGGCTCTAGCTCAGCTTGTCCACCTCCCTAAGCACGGGATCCACGTCGTCCTCATCCTCGTCCTGAGATCTATAAGTTTAGGAGGAGAGCTTATTAGACACAGTAAATGAGACCACACACGTTAATAACATAGTACATAACAATAGTAAAACATAACACATAATATTCTTTGAAAATACTTTATAATCAAAGTAAGTTAGGCATAAAAAAATTTTCTCAAAAATTTTCGAGTTTCACGTATTACGGCCTCACTCAATCTAGGAATTCCTAGCGCACCTTATACATGAGCCCTAAGGAAACTCTATCCTAGCTCCACGATTCGTCACAGGATATCCTAAGGATGCTGGAACTAGAGATGTGATACCAACTGTGACGCCCATAATTTCACACATGGTTACAGTCCAAGGTGAACTCAAAGATATCAAACCTGCCATGCACCCAACACTGTGCAACAACATGTTTCACCATCACAATAATATCTTTCTAGTGGAATCAACTAATAATCAAGTATATGTACAAAACAGATAGAATAAAGATAACAATGCAATGAACATGATATAGAGAAGAGATGTCCAAAAAAATTAATCATGTTCCAATTGAATAAAAGAGAGTACAACTGATGAACTGAAATAAGAGTAATGCATCTCTAATACAATAGAGTCAACTTAATAATACAAAGGCACTCAGCCTCCAAAATGAAATACATCTCTAAAATAAACTAAAGTCATAACTAAACCACTATGGAGCACTAACTGGCTATCTATGGAAGACGGCAACTAGGCTAAATCTCCGTCAACCTGCAGCTCTCCGAAACTCTGACCCGTTGCTTGAAAAGAAAAAAAAAGAAAACAATAACAGCGTCAGAGCACTTTAGCAAGAACATCTCTGTCCGCCCACAGGGAAGGGCTAACGTATTTCATAGAGTCTCTATCTATAAAGTGCATAATCTACCTAAATCATTTACCCAGTACTAAATAGAGTTAATATTTAGAAATCCATAACACGAGACTAGTACGTCGAGCGAAATAATCCAAACAAGGAAACCCTTATTTATATACTATGTGTCCCAAATTGTAAATCACTAAATATTAACTCCAAACTAAGAAAAATAATAAAGGAATGCAATACTAAAATATCAACCAGACCAAGTTATATATGTCAACCAAACATCTCATACTACCCTTGGGTTGTTGATACGGATGCAAGTACATAATCCGGTAAAACTCTTAATACAATATACCTCGTCACAATATAACTCAACAGTGAACCATGTTCATGACTAAGTCTTGCCTAAGACTCAAGCTGTCAAAAGTTTCACAATACTATCTCTTGTAAAGTTTTATAGCTCATCGCATCATCGTGCAGAACGGACTACCTGTTCAGGAATCCTAAGAAAATACGGCTCACTAGCGCCATCACATCACCATGCGGAGCCCTCTTTGGGCATCCTATAGGTACAGCTCATTAGCCTCATCGCATCACCATGCGGAATGGACTGCCTCCTTAGGCATTCCTATCGCATCACCATGCGGAACGGACTACCTATTCATGTATCTTGTAAATACGGCTCAACGGACTACTTCAACGGTATACTAACCCACTACTCTAAGCAGTACTGAGCTGTGCTCATCAACAGTATCCATACAGACACATATACTATTCTAACTAATCATCTCCCAGCCGTTGTCAAATCAAAACATGAAATTATCCTCTCCCGGAGGTCCATATGTGCTAAAACTCTATGTGTGTACTTCCATGATCGCGCATGTGTACATACGGTTTGAACCTCGTGTTCACAACCAAACAAGCACGAAAAAATCCTTCATCATCAATTTAACATGTCAGTCGACTGCCCTTGAGCATCGGTTGACTAGAGACGAACGTTCACAACGTGTAGAACTCTACAATCTATTATCGATGAATAGTAATTTCGATGGTGAACAGCACCACCGGTGGTGAACAGTAACACCGGCGGTGAATAGTACTTCCGATGGTGAATAGTGGCGCCGTTGATGAGCGTTAACACCGGTGGTGAATAGTAACTCCGTACGTATGAAAAACAATAGTACTTGTGAATAGTATCATGCTCGTGAATAGTACCGTATGTATAAATAGTAACAGTACTATAAATTGTACTTGTCTGTATGAATAGTAACAGTACTTATGAATAGTACCATACATGCGAATAATACTCGTATGCATGAATAGTACTCGTACGTATGAATAGTACTCGTATTTATGAATAGTGATGATAATTCCGGCAGAGGACAGATACATCGGTGGTGGATAGTAATTCATAAGTTGGATGTGATCTAAAGTTCTATTCATCAACTTAGAGTTTAATCTATAAAAATAAAAATTAACTGGGATGTGATTGGAAAACGATGATCTTGCCTTTATTGAACTCTGGAATTGGAATCCCTATCCATTCCTTCGAATAGCCAAAATCTCCTTTTTCTTCTCTCTCTTTCCCCCTTCTCTTTCTCTCTCTATTCTTTCTTCGTGAGTGTGCTCAGAGGCTCTCCTCCCCTCCCCCTTTTTATAACCCTCTATAAGAAAAAAAAATATAATTGGTTGTTTGCAGAGTAAAGATTAGGCAGTGTTGGGTCCACCAAAGTGGATAGGAAATAGTGTGTCCACCAAAGTTTTTAACCACTCATATTGCCTAGGGATCCTTATATTATATAATAATATGTTTTATATTAATAAATGTGTGGCTACAAACTTTGGTGGACATCAACTTAAGTTGATAGGAGTCTTGCTCTCTCTCTATATATATATATATATATAATATTATTTAAAAATAGAATTTCAGACTCCGTCCGTATGAATAGTAACAGTACTTATTAATAGTAAAGTTTGTATGAATAGTAATAGTACTTATGAATAGTATCCCCGTACGTATGAATAGTAACAGTAGTTCCGACGGTGGACATATACATCGGTGGTGAGTAGTAATTCATAAGTTAGGGATTTGATCTAAAGTTTTATTCATCAATTTAGAGTTAAATCTATCAAAATAAAAATGAACCGGGATGGGATTGGAAAAAGATAATCTTGTCTTTATTGAACTCTAGAATTGAAATCCCTATTCGTTCTTTCGAATAGCCAAAATCCCCTTCCTTTTTCCCTTTCTTTTCTCTCTCTCTCTCTCTCCCTCTCTCTTTCTTCGTGAGTGTGCCAAGAGCTCTCCTCCCCTCCCCCTTTTTATAACCCTTTAAAAATAATAAAATAATTATAATTGGTTGTTGGCATAGTAAAGATTAGTCAGTGTTAGGTGAGTAATTATATATATATATATATTTAAAAATAGGATTTCAAAAAACAAAAAAAATTTACCCACAACACCGTCTTGAAATTCTAAGATCAATGGTGTAAATCTCACATTCATCTGATCAATAGAAAAATTATTAAAAATTTAAATACGACAGATGCTAAAAGACTCGCGATACCGTCTCAAAATAGTATTTCAGTATCCGTCGTCAGAACACAACAAAACTTTAACCGCAGCACGGTATTGACATTCTAAGATTAATGGCGCAAATCTTGTGCACATTTGATTAACAGAAAAATTTCTAAAAATAAAATAATAATAGTTTTCTGTAGACTTGCGATATCAAGGTTGAAACTATGAATCGATCTCAAACCGATTCCAAACTGATCCATTCATCTCATAATGATCACCAATCATAATCAAGCTTATCAAAAATTATTTCACAAATTTTTAGGATTTTACAGATGTGTGGGACTTCTTCGAGAAGATAGAACTCACCAGGGATAAACACGGTAGGCTTCTCACCCAGAAGGCTAAGTGTGCATTGTGCGGCCATATTTTTCAAGCTCATCATAAAAGAGGCATCAACCACCTCAAACGCCATTTACAAAAACACAACAAAGGTCAGACAACGCCTCTAGGTGATATCTGACAATCTTTACTCTCTCAATCCTCATATTCTGGTAGTTTCGGTAGTTGGAACTATGACGCAGTTAGAGCTAAGAAATGCGCATTAGGTTTATTATTCTTTAAAACATTCCTTTTAAATTAGTAGAAGATGATGACTTTGAAAATAAGTTTATAGATGGTTTTTATCCTGCATTTAAAAAAATTTCTCGTCAAACTTGTCAACGTGATATTTTGAAATATTATCACGAGGAACAAACAAAAATAATTTCTTCTTTTCAAAGTTTAAACTGTAAATTTTCTTAACTTCTGATATTTAGACATCTAGAGTACAAACTAGTTATTTATGTATCACAACACACTACATTGAATATAATTGGTAAATGTTTAAAAGAATTATTTCTTTTATTGCATTTGATGATTCGCATAGTAGTATTAATATTGCAAAATTAATAATAAAAGAACTTATAAAATTAGAAATTTCAGAAAAAATATTTTCTTTATCACTAGATAATGCAAGTAATAGTAATGTAGTTTTTGATTATATTAAATTATCTTTGTTATTGGCATGTCATGGTGATATTTTTCACATTAGATGTATGTTTCATATTTTAAATTTAATTGTTCAAAGTACATTTGGTGAAACTAAATCCATGATAGAAAAGGTTAGGACAATAGTTTATGCTCATAATGCTTCTGAACAAAGACTTCAAAGATAAAAACAATTGTGTAAAAGAAAAATTTTTAAACCCAAATTAATTCCAAAAGATGTAGACCATAGGTGGAATTCTACTTATGCAATGTTAAATGTAGCAATAGAGTATAAAGAAATTATAAATGATTTTATTACTTTCTATACTTATTGTTCTAGCTTTGGAATATGTATGGAAAAACTGAGGATGAATGGTCAGTTATATATAGTGTGAAAGAGATGTTATAATTTTGTTTATGATGCTATGTTATTATCTCGTTGTTATTATCCAACTATTATTCAAGCTGCTTTACAAGTTTTAAATATTCAAAAAATTTAATAATTATCGTATGAATAATTATTTTAGAAATATGATTTTTCAAATGGAAAGTAAATTTAATAAGTATTTTAGACCTATTCCTATTATTTTTGGTTTGGGGGTTCTTACCGATCCATGTTTGAAGGATATTGGCCTTCGAAGTTTGTTAAATTCTTTGTATTGCAACATGATAATAGACACTGATGATGGTCAAACTATTACTGCTCTTACTCATCATAATACTATTATAATTTATTTTCAAAGATTATATGATGAGTATACATCTAGATATGGTGTCAGTACACATTAGTCTATAGCTTTTGCTTCTACGAGTTCAAGTCAGGGCAAATGTAAGAATTTTGATAGGGAGTTATTGATAGCTTAGCTAACTGGTAGATCTGGATCTGGATCATCAATGGAAGTTTCTGAAATTAAATAGTATTTAACTGCATCTTTAGTTAAAAGTCAAAATAATAGTTTCGATATTTTGCAATTGTGGAGAGTATATTGAACAGTTTCATATCTTATACTTTTCATCATGACTCGTGACTTACTAATAGTGCAGGTTTTCACGGTAGGTTCGGAATCCGCCTTCAACACAGCAAGATGTTTGATCGATGACCACAAGACATCGTTAGATCTGTATACCGTATATGCGGTAATGTATCTACAAGATTGGTGGAGGTGCGAGAAGAAAACTTAAAGCATCGATCAGATAGCCAGTATTGAAGATAAACTTGAAGAGTTGGGAATAGCAGATAGAGATAAAGAGTAGAAATTATTCATTAGTGAAGAGTTGGGAATAGCAGATAGAGATAAAGAGTAGAAATTATTCATTAGTTTGTAATTTTTATTTCTTAGCTGAAAATTTGTGATAAATTATTTTAAAGAGTAGAAATTATTCATTAGTTTGTAATTTTTATTTCTTAGCTGAAAATTTGTGATAAATTATTTTTAAAAGAGTTGCAAATGATAATGATATAGATAGGTGCCAACCTAGTTGGGATGTATTCATCTATTGTGATGCAACAAATTCCAAAATAAAATTTTGTAATTGTTAGTGATTAACTGATTATTAATAAAGAATTTATTTTTATTATTTTAATTTCTATAATTTTTTGTATTTGTAAATTATATAATTACAAGTGATTAATAATATGATTGATTTTTTTATCAAAATTTCGTTTAATTTATTGTTATTTACTCTTGAATTTTTTTAACCAAAAAAAAGAAAAAAACTGGGCCCTGGTCTAAACCCCGGGTTTGCCTGCTCGAGTCCCGTTTAAACCGGGCCCGGCCGGGCCGGCCCATTTGGATAGGCCTCATCAGTAAGTAACAGAAACTTATGTGAACTAAATTTCTATGTAGTTAACCATTCCATGGACAAAATATTCACTTAATTCATAACGCAACTGCGAGAATAATTTGTTGACAAGATTCTAGCAGGCGTATCTTATTTGCTTTTAGGCATCATTCAGACGATAAGTATTTGAAGGTGAACCGGGTATAGTTTTTTGAATATTGGGTCAAGTCCTTTTAAGAGTACTTCATTTGGTAGGGTTCAGTTGCAGTTCACCGAGGTGCTCTTTTAGTTCTTTTAGTTGAATTAGATTCTTGCTTTTGCAGTGGCGGATCTAGAGCCTTTTTAGTGGTGGTTCAAAATATGTGTTAATTTTTTTGTTCGAACAATATCCCTTTGATGCAATGATACTATAAAAACGTCCTTGTAAAATTACATAAAGTAAATCTATTACATACGATTAATGAATGTATAAATTTTCATCCTAAGTAAACTAACTAAATCATTTGACATTAGCATACAAGCTTGGACTTAAGACTCTATACTTATGTGAGAGAGAGGGATGATGTGATACTAATTTCTTGTTAATTTATCTTCTATATTAAAGAAGCTTTATTATGTGAATTGTGAAATGTATAGTTTTTATGGAGGTTAACAATCAAAACAAATGGTAGATATATATTTGAGGTAGATATATATTTGAGGTGGGATTGCATAACAAATGGTAGATATATATTTGCAAAATTTCAGGTGGTTCAAGTGAACCACTTTGAACGTGAATAGGTCCGCCACTGTGCTTTTGCCACTAAATTTCTTTCGTTGTCTTATAGTCTTTGATTGACTATTTTGATCGTTCATCAGCATCAGGTGACCAGCATCATGTACTTCATATGTACATGTCTTCTTTTTGGGAGGATGTAACTATGGTGTTCTCTTTTCAGATTATACTTTTCGAAAATACAACCATGTGTAATCTACGTTCTATGATATGCCGTAGGTTTTATTTTATAATCAAGTCATACAATTTTGCCTTCCCCTTCCACAGTGGCGGATCTAGAGCCTTTTTAGTGGTGGTTCAAAATATGTGTTAATTTTTTTGTTCGAACAATATCCCTTTGATGCAATGATACTATAAAAACGTCCTTGTAAAATTACATAAAGTAAATCTATTACATACGATTAATGAATGTATAAATTTTCATCCTAAGTAAACTAACTAAATCATTTGACATTAGCATACAAGCTTGGACTTAAGACTCTATACTTATGTGAGAGAGAGGGATGATGTGATACTAATTTCTTGTTAATTTATCTTCTATATTAAAGAAGCTTTATTATGTGAATTGTGAAATGTATAGTTTTTATGGAGGTTAACAATCAAAACAAATGGTAGATATATATTTGAGGTAGATATATATTTGAGGTGGGATTGCATAACAAATGGTAGATATATATTTGCAAAATTTCAGGTGGTTCAAGTGAACCACTTTGAACGTGAATAGGTCCGCCACTGCCCTTCCAGTTTTCGTAGGGATCTCATTGTATCTGATTCTGAGTTTTATGTAGTTTTATACTTCGAGCACACGGGGGATAATTTCTTACCAACGTTCTAACAGCCTTAAAACTAAATTGATCGGTTGCAGATTCTAGTCAATTCCTTTTCTCTGAAAATAATTTATTTCTGTACACTATCAGAAAGCAACAGGAATCTGCTCATCGTGTTGGATTCATTTTGTTCTTTTGTTTTGAGCCGTTTCAGCAAATTATGTACACAGAAACTTGTGAAAGCTTGGCCATTGTATTATCAGCAATAATTGAGAGCAAAATGGTATGTTACATTAATTACCAAATTAATGGTCCAAAATGATTGACTCCTCTCCTCCTAAATTCGCCTTACAATTCCATTTTTATTGAGAAACACATTAACTCTGTACAAGGACATCAACCTATTCCCAGCTAACACGCACTAACCGCATACGTAGACTAGGTATTATTTTGCTGATAAGCTCAATATATTGATGAAAATTGAGTGCTAACTTCCCTTGGAATTAAGAAATCTTATTTCCTTTCTATAATTCAATGATCAATAATTGTTTGGACAGTAGCGAAATTCAGATTATAGCGCAACAACACTTTTTAGTTGATGATCAGATGCAGGAAGATCTTGGATGAGTCATGTTCTGATCTCTAGAACATTAGAATTACTCGGGTGTTGGAATTAAAAGTTAGATTTGTTGCTTTGGCTTTCTTCCAAATAAAATATGAAGAGTACATCTACGCAAACATAAATCAACAGGGGTCAGTTTTGGACTGAGTCGGTCTTTAACCAACTTGTGCTTTAGTTCCATGGCTGATTTTGGGTCCTTTTCCCTGAATACTTCATTTGAGTATATCCACATCATTCAAGGGGAAGTAAATATGATCTCTTTGTAAAGGCGTCTTAAACCCATATAGAGAAGGTCAAAGGGACAGATACTTGGAACATTCTTTCCGATGTGGAGTGCAACTGTAGTCCTTTAATAACTTGAATTGCAAGTGCAATGCCTTGATAGTACTTACCCTATTCATATCCGCTTACCAATTACAGATAATGATATGAATATTAATATATCCATTGGTAAGAAAATTCACGTCATTATCCACTAAAATCAGATACGGAAACAGATATACAAGCAGATACGCAAACATATATACATATGGATACAAAATGAATATGAGATAATATTGAAAAAAAATGGTTCGTACAATACAAAAGAGTTCATTAAAATGTTCGTTATATTTGAAAGCCTCAGACTAGATCTCTTGATCATCGAAATTAACCTTAAATAAACTAAGGATTAAAACTGCTGCAAATGTACGATCAACATATATTCGGACATTTCAGTTATGGATCTGGATATTTCATAAAATATCTATATTTGTAATTTACTATAAGATATAGAATTTAGTAACCATATCCATATCCTAATGAATTTAGAATTTAGTAAATATCTTTAATCATATTCTATCAGATATGGAATTTAGTAACCATATCTATATCCTAACGAATGGGTACAAATATTTTCTCGATACAGATATTATTTTTCATATTCTATCTGATATAGAATGCAGTGATGACTTAGTAAGTTTGCCTTCTGATGAAGATGAAATAGACATTTCAAGAAAATAACATCATCAATTCAATGAGGAGAACGACTCGTGTGATCCAAATTTAAGAATGGAATGCAATTTGCAAACCCAAAGTTTAGGACACTTGTCAGATATGCTGCAGTATTGAATGACTTTGATGTTGTTTACTAAAGGAATGAAGGTGCTAGAATAATTGTTGTTTGTATGAAAGAAGAGTGTCCATGGAGATGCTATGTGACTTGGAATTCAACTCTCATTGCATGGAAAATTTAATCGCTACATGATCAACATACCTGTGAGAGGGTATATGAAAATGCACAAGCATCATCTAATTAGCTTGCAAAGAGGTGTCTTCTTGAAATAAAAGACAACCCAAAATGGCCCATTGATTCTTTGAGAAAAACCATTCAAAAAGATTTTAAAATTGAGGGTACTAAATCTAGGGTTATTAGGGCAAGAAAGA
>NC_033798.1:46327537-46339780 GCF_001876935.1 Asparagus officinalis
TATACAAACATGATTTAAAAAAAAAAAATCCAAACAATTATATTAGGGTGAGCACTACAAGACAGAGGTTAGAGGATCCCATCTTCTTTTTTGGGTAGTTTGTTTCATATGAGGCTCAAAATTCTGGATTCAAGAATAGTCGTAGACCTGCGATTGGTTTTAGATGGGTGCTTTTTGAAGGGTCCACCCGGAAGAGTGTTACTTAGTGCAGTGAGCAGAGATTGGGAACAATTAAATGTTTCCCTTAGCTGTTGGAGTAGTTCAAAATGAGTGTGAGGAGATGTGGACTTGATTTGTGAAGCACTTGCTAGAGGCAACTGGGGAACAAAGACTACATGGATGGGTCTACATAAGTGATAGACAAAAATTATATATGTTTAGTGTCCTAATGTTTGTTTTTACATGTATCTCTTTCTTGAAGTATTTACATAACTCACTTTTATTTCTTTTGTGAGTGTAGGGCTTGCTGGAGACTTTCAGAAAGATTGTGCCAGAGGTTAGGCGTAGGTATCGCGTTAGGCATTTACATACAGAGTTGAAGAATTTATTATGGAAGGTAGCGGCTACATACACTGTGAGAGAACTTGATCGGGCCATGGAGTGTATGGTGTAAATTTTGATTTCCCGAAACGGGGGTCTAGTTTGTATTGATAAGAATAGCTTATTACAAACTAATAAATCGAAATTACAACAGAAGCGGAGGAAATGTCCTCCTTGTTTAACGTGAGGACTTTGGTAGCGATAGGACGCCTTGCTCGATTCTTGCACCGAGTCTGCTTCCCTTAGACGATTCGATCTAGGTTGCTGGTGAGCTTTAGTGCACAGTAGAAGCTCATGTCGGTCGAGTTCGAGTCTCCGAGTTTGATGGCGGTCAGGGCCCGAAGCTAGGAGAAGGTGCTACAGTGTAAAGATCATGCAAAGAGCCTGTCGTTAACTCAGTCGAGAGTTGAGAGCTGATGGTCCAGCTAACTGATTGAATTAATTAATTAACTGCGAACCACTTTCCTGTAGCCAGGAGAGGCTCTTAAATATAGGAGAGACGGCGTGGTCACTCCCTTGAATCATGAGATGTGACCATGTACTGTTAGGGGATACCATGCTTATTACTTATACTATGAGTGGCCGCTTGATGGGCTAGGAGCACTGTACTTCTCCCCTCACGTCGAGGAAAACAGGAAGGCCCATCCCTGTATGTGATATTACGGCCGCCCGGTACTCTGGCGAGTTCGGTGAGCTTGTTGATTGCCTGGTTGGTCGTTTGAACGTGTAGGCAACTCTCAGCCACTTGGACAAACTTAATTCGTGTAGGCGAATTAAGTACGCAGGCGAATGGTAGTTATTTGGATGATCTTGACTCGTTCAGGCGAGTATAGCGACATCGTGGATTCGACTGGTTGCTCGTACTGTGGATTGCCGCTTGATTGGCTCGGAGTACTGTGCTCCTTCCCTTCACGTCATGGGAAATGGGAAGGCCCATCCCTGCACGTGATATAGCAGCTGGTGCAGGCGGGCTAGGGGTATGGGCAAGCTTCAGTCATTTGAACGAACTTGGTTCATGTGGGCGAATCAAGTATGTAGGCGGGCTCGGTGACCGCGTGGATTTGACTAGCTTCTTGTACTTTGAGCGGCTACTTGATGGGTTTGGAGTACTACACCCCTTCCTTTCACATCGTGGGAGATGGGAAGGCCCATCCCTGTACGTGATATAGCAGCTGCCTAATACCCTAGTGAGTCTGTGGTTAGAATGTTGATCGCCTGGCTGATCGTCTGGGCATGCAGGCGAGTTCAGCTCTTTAGTAAACTTAACTCGTGCGGGCGAGTCAAGTGTGCATGCGACTTTCTGATCGCCTGGCGGATCGCCAGATGCGTAGGCGAATTTGGTGATTGCGTGGTCTTGGCTCGTGCTAGTGAGTCAAGCACACTGGTGAGCCCAATATTCATGTTGCGCGGGCGACTCAAATACGCAGGCGGATTTCAGGCTTATCTGCAAAGGTAATTTTTACCGTCTACAATACCCTCTTCAAAGTTTTCAGACCTAAACCAACTTGCGTATAGTCTGGAATACTTTGAATAAAGAGGTTCCTGATGAGTTAAGGTGAATTTGACTCCCTCGGCTAGGTTGAGACCTTTGGCTGAATTCGAGCGGTGCGAGTGCACCCAGGTGAGATTGGTGTCGTTCGAGATGGGCCCCCCTCCAGACGAAAATCGAACTCATAAGGGCGAACCGTGTGTCCGTGGGGGAAGTTCCCACGCTTGTCAATTAAGACGACGCCTCGTCTTCGCGCGCTTGCCTCAAGGGGGCAGATCCGACGATGTTTTTGATCTCAACCATTGATCCGACAAGAGGTCGTGTGTGAGTCGCCCGATCTTGGCCATTCCATGTGGCATTACAAATGTTTTGCTTTGTTTGTGCCCGATCGATTAGAACAGCCGAATCGAACCTGTCTGCTTCAAACAGTTAGCGAATCTTGATGGTCGAGGTCTTGCGTATATAGTGTTGATTCATCTCTTTTGCAGGAGGATCACTACACTCGTAAGTTCTCTTGCTCAAACTTTCTTAGGGAAAACTCAGACTTCCTAGATTCAAAATGGCTTCAGGAGTGAGAACGTATGCTTCAAAGGGGAAGGGGGAGGCTGTCCAGCCTGAACCCATCATCCTTTCGGACGACGAGGAAGAGGAATGCACCTATGCTTCCCCTAACAGTCTTCTCAGTCTCCTCTTCTTGGCGAAGGGGTTATCCCAACCCATTTCCATGGTTCCAGTTGGTCAGGAGTCTGTCTCTCCGAGCTCCAGATCTGCACAGGGCGTCCTCAGGCAACTGCAGAATGCCATGAAGCAAGCGGTCTCTATCACTAGCCTTGGCTAGGGAACCTACGCAGACTTTAAACCTTTCCTGATGAACTGCGTCGCTGCTATCAGGCGTATGGATGAGGCTCGAGAGGCTTCGCGTTGTCTGGTCAGTCTTCTCGGTTTCGAGTCATGTCTGACACGCTTGGAAGTTCTGCTGCGGGTTGTCTGGTCAGTCTTCTCGGTTTCGAGTCATGTCTGACACGCTTGGAAGTTCTGCTGCGGGCTGATTCGGAACCGGACATGGAGCGGCCCGTGGCTCAGGCTCATATCAAAGGGACACGAGAGCGGGGGATTCCGGAGAGGAACCTATCGGACAAAGGGGATCTTGTCGCGGATTTGCTCACCCGGCAGTGTCTACTACAGGCAGAGATTGATGCCTCCGTCTCTACTATCGCTAGAATGAAGGCCCAGCTTATAGAAGAAGAGACGGCTCTGAAAGTCTTGCAACTCAAAAGTGCAAACATTTACGGAGCAATTGTAAGGGAAATGCAGGCCCTTCAGATGCTTTGCCAAGAAGATTCTGTTGCTGTTGCGTCTTTCAAGACTAAGATCCGAAGGGAGACGGAGGATCAGGTCCAAGCGGATCGGGCCAGGAAGATGCCGCCGCTAAAGCTGAACTCGCCTCCTTCATTAAGCTGGCGTAGGTTCGACAGAGTGGGGTCGACATTTTGAGGTTTTTCTTGTTTTATCATGACTTTGTTTTGAATGTATCATCATAACTTTTAAATGTATTGTTAAGTTAGCTATGAATGGAATCGTGTTTTCTTTATCTATCTATCGCCTTTTCCATATTTTATGTGTATATTTCCCCCCTGGTGATCGATTTCTTAAGATTTTTGGTAAATCCCCAGCCTTCAACGGGTTTGATATGCCTTTATCGATTACCGTTTGAATCGGGCTAGTCATACTATTCCCCTCAGTATGATGAGTTATCGAGAGGTTTCTCTTAGGATTTTTAGCAAACCCCCAGCTATCAATGGGTTTGACTTGTCTTTACCGATTACCGTTTGAATCGGGCTAGCTATACTTATCTCCTTAGTATGATGAGTTGTCGAGTAGTTTCTTTTAGGCTTAACGTTAAGACTTCTCCTCTAACCTGCGGGTGTGTCCGGAGGGTGTGTCAATAGGTTGTATCGCTTGGTAAGTTTGACTATGCAGGTGAGACTGTTCTATTCATGCGAGTTGACGGCTAGATATTTCAGATGAGCTAGACTACTCGAGATTTGCCTTCACGGGTGAACTAGGTCAAACAAACGAGCGACTCAGGCGAGACTCGTTCTTACTGGTGAAGCGAGCTTGATGTTTGTAGGTGAGTTTCATTTTCCCAGGCAAAATTTGAAATGATGGAAGGTGAGCCACGTGTTCGCAGGCGAAATTCGTCCTCTCAAGCGAAGTTTGAATTAGCGAAAGGCGAGCCACGTATTCACAAGCGAAGCTTTGTGCCTTCTAGCTAAGGCTGCGTGGGCTCGTCAGGTCGAATTAAATGTGATTTGATAAAGCGACGTTCCTTCCGTGCGTTTTGCTCGATGACGAATCGTGACCGTAGTTTTCGAATCCGGCCATTAGATTCAGTCATGAATTTTGGTTCGGGTTCTGGGTTTCAACTTGCCCGACCCGTTCCCTGTTTCGACGGTTCCTCTGTAATCGTCGAAAACCGAACTGTTGAGAGCAATCTGGGCCGTCGATTTCGATCATGGCCACGTCTCTCAACCGTCAACATCTCTCCTTTAAATAGGCTTCGTCCCTTACCTGTAAGGACTACTGTGCTCAGGAATTTTTGCTTGCTCGAAATTTTTAGAGAGAAAGAACTTCAGCTTCATCTCCGACTTTTCAATATGGTGCCGAAAGCTAAGAAATGCGTTACAAAGTGAAAGGGTCTCGATCGCTATCCTGGTGGCGTCGTCGTTGGTACGGCCGCCAGCGCTCCTGGGACACACTTGGGTAAGTCTAATGGGTTGTTTAATGACTTTGCATTGACGACCGACACTAGGTCGGGAAGATGAGCATTGCTCGTCTTCTTCAGTGGATTTTGTCATTTTTTGTAATTTTCCCGATTTGGGTGAAACTGGCCTTTTTCAGGCGGATTCAGCTATCATCGGGTGAAGGCGACTTCTGCTTTGACAGGCGAAATCGGCTTTCATCGGGTGAAGGCGAATTCTGCTTTAACAGGCGAGCTCTTCTTTGGTCAAGCGGATTTGCCCTTTGATAGGTGAATTCAACACTTGTCAGGCGAAATTAGTTTTGCCAGGTGAGATTCGCCTGTTTAGGGGACTCGAGAAAGTTTCTGACCCCAAGAGTGAATTCTGTTCTAACTCTTCGGCTTTGCCTTGCATCCACCTTTTCTGACGAAGCCCTCCCGAAAGGCATAGCCATTGGTCTTGCCGGGGGTACGGGCTATACGGCACCTCCCCAATTCCCTTTCCTTGATCATGTGCCCACGTTTGCTGCCGACAAGCTGGATGAATTGGTCAAGAGAGTAACCGACGGGCACCACTTGACGTTACGCGAGTTGACTACAGACGCAGTGTTGACGGATGAGGCTAGGACAGAGCTGAAAAAACCTCAGTTCTTGTTTGGTGACACCACTGTTAACCCTTCAGCTCTATTTCTTGGGGAGAGCAGGTGGCTCCATGTTGTGGGTGGAGTCTACTACTACCTTCCCAGTATGCCGAGGGGGTTTTTAATCGACGAGTTGCGGTTGCTTGCGGTTCCGAGAATGATGAACTGGGATCTCACTTCGACCCAAGATGGGGTGACTTGTGGGGTCTTTACGGGCTCCACGGCTGGATACAGGGTCGATAGTTCTTGCAAGCGTGTGACCGCTCTGCGTCCCGCCCTGCTGTATAGTGAGTTGCCCAATTTTGTTGAGTGTCGCACGCCGACGAGGGGGAAGGTGAAGTCACTAAGACTCCTAATCCCAGAGTAGGGCTATCGTACACCTATTTGATGGCGTGGTTTGTTTACCACTGCGAGTGCTTGATGAGCGCCCCAGCGGCTCTCCAGGAGGGAGGGTTCGTTCCGTTCGTCCAATGTCTGGAGAAATGCTCCTCGAAGTGTAGAGACATTCCCGACATGAGGAAGACGCTGTCCTACTTTGGTCACTACAATTTTCACCGTTTATTCCCTTACTTCACCGGCGGAGGGTATGGCGAATCCCTTCGGGACGTATCGATAGCGGACCACCACACCGTCCTCTCCTGTTGTGCCTTTCGATGGTTGGTGAATATCCGGCCGGGGTATCACATCCTACGAACAAGCTCCGTGTGCTACCTTGAGCCTTATATTCCTTGCAGGTTTGCCCGTCAGTTTGGGTATGACCAGCTGTACGTAGGAAATATTAACCCTTACTTGCATTATGAAGGAGGTTTAGTAGATGGCACGCAGAGGTGGTTCTGGACCCATGCCGGCTGCACCAACGTGCATTTCGAACTGCCTGCTTAGGATCATGACCTTCACCACATGCTCCGTTATTTTCAGTGGTATCGGGGTGCCAGTGCGAATCCTAAGGGCATTCGGTTCCAGAGTTCTTGCCTGGCAAAACATGGGCACCGCCCAAGGGAAACTCCCCGTCCGCAAGGCGAAAGGGTAGCCAGACTATTGGAGAGTGGTTTTCGGAGGTCCCTGTGGAAGACACCGAGGACCTTTACGCGGGTTTAGGTGAATTCGGGGCATTTGAGGCTCAAGCTCTATCTCCTTGCCCTTCGTTGGACCCTACCGGTGGGCATAGAGAATCTAATGAGCTGGCCCGAGTAGGGGAACATCTAGAACAGGTCTAGGGAATGATAGCTGGATGGATAGGGATGCCTGTTCTATCCCCAGGTAGTTCTCTCCTCTCTAAACGATAACGGGAGGCCGCGGTCGGTAGGTCGAGGGCAGAGGCGAGCGGTGGAAGGCCAGGATGATGCTACTCCTGTGCTAATTCCAGGAGTAACTACCCCTGTGACTGGGGTCGCTACGCTTGCTCCGTTTGCCGCATCAGGGACAGTCCCGATAACTTCGGAGGTTGCCCCCCCTAATCATCTGATGTGGGGTAATAGGCGAGGGCTTCGATGACTTTGATGATCGTACCAGAAGGTAACCTTTAATACCATATCCTTGGGTGTAAGGTCGAATCTGCACTACCTGCCGTTTGTGTTGACTTAATGCAGGTACGGTTAAGGGAGTGATCTCCATTCCTTCCGATGAAGAGGGGGGACCGGAGACGAAGCGGAGCTTGGCGGTTCAGGTAAGAGTAGGATCGAACATTGTTGATCTGCCCATGCTGAACTGCCAATGAGGCTCTTCTCAGGAGTTATTACTAACCTTCTTCCTGTATTTGTAGCTGATCTACCCCTCGAGGCCGCTGGTAAAGAGGATCCTCCCTCTTGGGGGGCCAGTCGACTGGAGAGAGGGATGAATTAGAGGAAGAAGATGATGCCTCGATCCATGAGGCGATGTCGAGCGAGGAGGAGGCATCGGCTCATGGAGAAGCGTCAGACCAATAAGGTGAAGTCCCCATTCCTAAAGAAGCATTGGTCGGGGATGAAGCATCAGCCCAGGAGGTTCTGGCCCAAGAGGAGACGTCCACTCGGCTGATGTTCGCTTCCTCATTTCCTACCTCGATGATCATCAATGTTACGGTCAGATCTTCGGCCGAGACCCCAGCGGCGTCGGTCGGTGCCTCGATTTTAGCGGTATCTACCACCACTTCTGCTGCCGTGGCCACCAGAGCTTCAATCACAGCCCTGGCGGTGACATCGGTGGTCGCATGAGGCTACCCTCTCTCCTTTGGGTTCGTTCACGCAAGAGTCAGGGGGAGATCCCTGGCCTAACCTTACCTTGTGACAGCGTCCAGCTCGCATTGGCAGAGAAAGTTGCCTTTTCGAGGAGTTCAAGGAGGCTCTTGACTATACATGGCTCTTCGATCCCAAGATGCTTGTGCCTCTCCGTATTTCAAGCCTTTGGAGAAGGCAGAGCAGACTATTCGACAGCTGCTCGCCCTTCACGCCACGAGCTCTGAGATCCTCCATCTTGCATCCGACGAGGTCCAAACAGTATTGGAGGAGCGCGAATGTAGACTAGAGGAGACGCTGTCATTGGAGGCAAGGCTGACGAAAGAGCTGGAGTGTGTTACGGCTGAGGATGAGCGAGTGAGTCGAGAGCACCAAAAAGCTGACTCCCGTATCTCTCGCCTGTCTTCGAAGATAGTGAAGACCAAACAAACCATTGCTAATGCACATGCCTTATTGGCCACCCAGGAGAAGGCTCATGAATAGCTGATAGGGGAGTTGGAGGAACTCGGTCCTCGGCGGCAGCTGGTCGTTGACACCATTGAGGAGAAAGACCGAGCCCTCAAGGAGGCAAGGCACACTGTCCAAGACTTGGTTTCGTGCTCTGAGGAGGATATTCGTCGAGAGATCCTGAAGAGGCTCGAGCTTAAGCGCGCTGAAGAGATTCGCGAGGTGGAGTCACGGCTGAGAGATTTGTAACATGATTTTGATTGTATCGTTGTATTCAAATCTCTCTTAATGAATGGAATCGTGCTTTTGTCCCAGTCATTGTTTTTTTATTCTGTGTGTACACATTTTTGTTTTTGTCACCGTTTACAATGGGCGAGGTCAAGTTAACCGTCGATGGATTCATGCCGGGTGAGTTCTGGCAGCAGGTGGATTCTAGCTACGGGCGAATTTCAACTGTAGGTGGAATTAAGACTAGTTCAAGCCGTGGTTGAATCTCAATTAGGTCTAACATTTAGGCGAACTTGAGAGCGGTGAAGACTCTAGTTGTAGCTAGACTTGGAATAGGTGGGCCAAAGTGATACATGAGCCTGGGCTATCAGGCGAACTCGAGCCATGCGAGTACGAATGACGAATTTGACTCGTAGGCGGGCTTCGCTTTTAGTAGGCCATGCGTCTGTTCATGTATTAATATGCTCGCCAGTTAAGATGACGTGGACACGTCGCTCTGCATTAAAGGCGGCGTAGTGACGGGCTCTCCGTTTCTCACGCCCGATCCTAGCCGTTGGCTAGAGATCATGCTTAAAACCGCCAGATCTCGACCATTCACGCGGGATTCTGAATCGTTCGACCTTACTTTCGACTATTTGGTTTGAACTGTCCAGTCGAACGGTGGGTGACCATCTGAGCAATGTGTATATAATGCTCATCCCCCTCATTGGGGGAAGTTATCAGGGATAACACAAGCTTTCTCTAACTACATCTGAGATGGCACCGCGGGTAAAAGTAACTGTCTCGAAGAAGAAATGGGATGATTCCTCCTACGTCGCCGTCGAGGCCACCACCGCCGAAGGTATCTTTGCTTTCAACCTTTGTGAGTTGTTTCATGATTTTAATCCCTTTGCTGTGTTGTCCAGATCGAGAGGGCACGCTGGCCGTCGAGAGGTCTCCGCCTGAGCCTATGCTTGTTTCGGACGACGAAGCCGGGGATCCTGTGGCTGCATCCGCTTCGCACTCTACTCCACCACCTGAAGCAGGACTTTGCCTCGAGGTTCCGCCTATCGCATTGCTTGCTAGTGGCCAAGAGTCCGTTCCTTCAGAACTTTTCCCCATACCAACTCATGTTGAAGAACTGGAGAATGCTATGAAGCAGGTGATCTCCCTTGTTAGTCTTGGTTTGGGGGCGTATTCCGATTTCAAGCAGTCCCTCTTGGATCGCGTGACTGACCTTAGGCGGCTGGGCGAATCCCGACTCGCTGCATGTTGTATGACGAGGCTGCTTTACTTGGAATTGCGTCTAACGCACTTGGAGCACTTGTTGCGTGTGGATCCGGTGGTTGATGTGGAGTCATTCTTGTCTCACGCCCGGCGTTGGGGGAAGTAGGAACAGGAGGTGCGAGCACGGAACATAGCTGACTTGGAGTCCTACATTGGCCATTTGACGGACTGGCAGCGTTTACTGCCGGCCTGTATGGATGTTTTTATCTCTACCATCTCCCGTTTGAAGGCTAAGTTGGAGCAAGCGGAGACGACTCTGAGGGGGCTCCAATTTGAGAGCTGGAATGCTGGTAGGGCCATCGAAGAGGCAACTCAAAATCTTGAGACGCTGCGTTAGGAAGATTCTGCTTCCGCTTCAACCTTCAAGTTCTGGACTCAGAAGGAGGCTGAGGGCAAAGCCCGGGAGGACCACGCAAGAAGGGTGGCCACAGTTAAATCCGAGCTTGCGTCCTTCAGTTTGCTGGACTAGGTTCTTAGGGCTAAAGTAGTTGTTAAGACATTTTGTCTCATTTCGTTTTCAATGTAACGTTATAACTTGTTTGATTATAAAATCATAACTTTGTTCAAATGTATTGTCTTAGAACTAGATGAATATTATGCTCTTTTGGTTTCCCAAATATGTTTGTGCATATAACCCTCCTTATTGCTGTTGCCTCTTATCCTTCAGCTTTTATCTTTCTCTGCGAGGTCGCCGTGGGCGAACTTTTAGCCATGGGCGAATTCAAGCTAAAGGCGGGTTCTAACCACAGGTGAGTTCTAGCTATGGGCGAACTCTAGTCATAGGCGAATTCAAGCTGCGGGCGAACTCTAGCCACATGCGAATTTTAGCTATAGGCGAATCAAGCCATAGGTGAGATGATTCTAATTTGGGCTAGCCACGTGTCCGGTCATGGTCTCACGTGCTTGTCAGCTGGGCTGACATTAACACGTCACTTCACATTAAAGGTGGTGTAATAGAAGCTCTTCATTCCCTATGCCCGATCTAGACTGTTGAACGATAGGCGCGCACTTGGGTCGTATGTTATATATTACTCTCCCTTCTTATTGAAGAGGTCGCGGTGTTCATTGTTCCCTTCTCCTTCACGATGGCACCACGAGCAAAGACATCTGCCTCGAAGAAGACGGAGAATAACGCCTCTTCCTAGGCTCCTGTACTGACCACGATCCAGAGTCTTGACCCTCGGACCCCGCTAATTTACAGGTCCAAGTTGAGGAATTGGAGAATGCCGTGAAGCGGGTGATCTCGCTCGTCGATCAAGACTGTGATACCTTCGTGGATCTAAATCAGTCTCTCTCAGATCACGTGGTCCACATCCGGTGCTAGGGCGACTATAGGCTCACCATACGTTGTTCGATGAGACTCCTCGATCTAGAGTCTCTTTTAATAAAGTTGGAGAATCTTCGGCAGACAAATTTGGAGTCCGATGTGACGCTATTCTTAGCTTCAGCCCGTCGTCCTGGAATGTGGCATTGAGAGTGCCGAAGGCGAGAGATAGAAGACCAAGAGTCTCTTATCAGTTGTTTGGATCTTCAACAACACGTATTGCAAACTGAAATGGAGTCTACCATTTCCTTGATTCTTTTGGGCATGATCTCATATGTCGAGGGGGAATCAACCTTGATGGGCCTACGCATTCAGAGCGAGACCGTGCATGGTAATCTTGCAAGGGAGAGGCGTATTCTCTCGATGCTGTGCCAAGAGGATGCCGCCACTAACGCTTCTTTCGAGGCAAGGGTCCGGCGGGAGGCAGAGGACGAAGCTCGTGCTATGCATGCGGAGAGGATAGCCGCGATCAGAGCCAAGCTCACATCTTTTAAACTTCTAGAATAAGCTCGTAGGATAGAAGTAAATTCAAGATGTCCTATTCAGTCTTTTGTTTCTTGGATGTAATGTTATGACTCGCTTAATTGTAAAGTCATAACTTTATTCGAATGTATTGTCTAAAAACAGCTAATGAACCTTACGCTTTCTTGATTCCTCGAGACGTTGCACACACACACTCTTTTCATTTTTCATTATTGTGTCACTATTCAGCGCCTAACTCATGCGATAGGCAAACTCAATTGCTGGCGAGTTTATGCCACTGGAAAGTTTATGCCACAGGCGAAACTCAAACACAGGCGAGTTTGTGCTGCAAGCGAAACTCAAGCACAGGCGAGTTTGTGCCACAGACAAAACTCAAACGCAGGCGAGTTTGTGCTATAAGTGAAACTCAAGCACATGCGAGTTTGTGTCACAGGCAAAACTCAAACATAGGTGAGTTTGTACCATAGGCAAAACTCAAACATAGGCGAGTTTATGCTACAAGCGAAACTCAAGCGCATGTGAGTTTGTACCATAGGAAAAACTCAAACACAGGAGAGTTTGTGCTGCAAGCAAAACACAAGCGCATGCGAGTTTGTGCTTTAGGCGAAACTCAAATATATGTGAGTCTGTGCTGCAAGCAAAACTCAAGCGCAGGCGAGTTTGTGCTTCAGGCAAAACTCAAATATAAGCGAGTCTGTGCCACGCGTCTGCCTGCAGACCCAAACGCTAGCCAGCTAGGGCGATGTGGGCGTGTCAATCCTCATTAATTGCAAAGTGATGGAACGCTTCGCCTTTCGCGCTTGATCCGAACCGTTGGTTTGGAGTCCTAAAAGCTGAGGCTTTTATGGGTGTCAAACTCGAAGCGTCGCTAG
>NC_033798.1:46339794-46361008 GCF_001876935.1 Asparagus officinalis
AGCTGGCGAATCTCAACCGTTGGATCCCAGTTATATAATGTCTCTCCTGGTAGAGTTCTCGCGCTCACGAAGGTTCGTCTAAAGATAGTTTTTTGCAAAGCCTTCCTTATCCCGAACAATGGCTCCCAAGACCAAGCAGCGCGCTTCCAAGGGCAAGGGGGTCGCTTCCTCCTCCGGCGCTGCTGGTACCAATGTGGTGTCTACCGCTGCCATCAGCCCAACCCCGGGGTCGGTCGTTTCGTGTCTCACCTTGACGCTCAACCTTCTCCGACAGATGGAGGAGGAATTACGCAGGGCGGACCATTGTCAGCCAAGGCGGTGGTAGCTGCTACGATATTTCTCCCTGGCTAACCGATCGTCTCGAGGAGATTCAGCGCGTAGGGGCGTCTGACTGGCTAAGCAATGCGGGCGAGAGCATTGATTCCAGCGACAAGCCGATCCCAGCGAGGCGCATCCTGGAGAAGGAGGCTCAGCTTAAATGCCTACGCAAGCAACACCGTGCCTTGCTGGCCAAGATGGATGCCTATTACGACGCTTGCTCTTTCCTGGAGGTCGAGTCCACTCGAGGAGAGGAGGATCTAAAGAAGTGGCAGGAGTAAAATGCAAGGGTTCTTCGCCTTGCTACCGAGGAGTCCCAAGCCCTCCAAAGTCTGCATCGGGAAGCGGAGGATGGTGAGGCTGCTCTCGCCAAGCTTCAGCAGAGACAGGAGGAGAATGTCCGAGCTAGGCACGCGATGGAGCTTGTGGACGTTAAGGCTAGGATTACCACCTTTAGCTTGCTGAAGTTTATTTAGGACGTTCTTTCTTTTTTTTGTACCGCTGTTACTTGTTACATTTTAAAATTCTACCTGTAATAGCGTTTTACACTTATGGTTATTCACCGTTTTGCGCATGTTGCTTTTTTTTACTTTTCTGTGTTGATCTATACCTAGGACCTTTTGGTTGATCCTTAGTAGTCATTGCGTTTAACTCGCCTTTACTGCTTGTCGCTTGAGTCGAGCTAGCTACACTGTTTTCCGTAGTATGGCCGGCCTTCGAGGAGTTTATCTTGACTTAGTTGCAAGGATCCTCCTCCACCCTTGGCTGTTCGAAACGTGGGGTTAGGTTTACTCCGACTTTCACGTTGTAGTTTAGGAGGGTTTGAGACGTTAAAGGTTAACAATCTAACCCAAACAGAACGGTTGCTTGTACATGCGACCAAATCAAGGTCCCAATAATGACTCACCATTTGGCAAGTTGTTGTTCGGAAGTCGATTGGAGCATGTCGCCTGGTAAGTCGCCTGGTAAGCCGCCCTTAATGAACATCGTCGCTTACGAGGACGATGATGTTAGGGTAATCGAGTCGTTCAGGGATGTGGGAGTGTGGCGATTGATTGTTGTAGGAGCCGTCGCATAATGGGCTGCTACCCATCAATTGTTCTAAGAGAATATTAGAATGCTCGGAACAGGTTAGGTCGTTCAGGGACGTATGAGTGTGATAACCGACCGAAGTAGCAACGCGTCGCATGGTAGGTTACTACTCGGGCATTGTCATTCATGGGAATGATGGAGCCGGCTACCAGAGGTGACCATTAACCTAATAGAATCTTGTTGCGATCGGAGCAACTATGAGGGTCTATCATCCCATGGGAAAGGATTGATAGGTTGATGTTGCCAGAGGTAATAGTTAACATGACTGGATTGTTTGTTGTGATGTGAACAACTCTGTGGGTTTACCATCCTATTAGAGAGGATTGGTAAGTTGATTTTGTCAGAGGTAATAGTTAACATGACAGGATTGTTTGTTATGATGTGAGCAACTCTGTGGGTTTACCATCCTATTGGAGAGGATTGGTAAGTTGATTTTGCCATAGGTAATAGTTAACATGACGGGATTGTTTGTTGGGTCATCCTATTGGAGAGGACTAACGGGGAAAACTTGAAGGAAACTGCTAGAGGTAAATAGTTAACCTGACAAGTTCGAGAGATCCATCGTCCAGTTGAATGAGACTGACGGAGAAACGACTATCAGAGATGGTGATTAACTTGATAATTGACTTTGGTCCTAACTGTAGAAAGGTTTGACCGAATGGGGATCTTGGTTACCCCTAAGAACACTATATGTAGCGTCTTATAAGGGTTTCCCGTAAGCAGTGGCTCATACTTGTGTACATGATGGAGTATATAAGGTAGGAACGGTTTAGCCTCGTATACCAATTGGAGGGAGTAAGGGGTAGTTTAGACTCGTGCACTTGGGGGAATTTGGGGTAGTACTAAGGGTAGTACTTCTTCAAGAATTTACTGTTGATAGGCATCATGATCTTATTGCCATTTGGTTTTGACGAGATGATAAGCTCCATTCAAATATACTATCTCTATCATGAACGGGCTTTCCCATTTGGGCTGGAGCTTGCCTTTTTTCTTGGAAATGAGAATCATCGGTCGTCGAACGGCGAGGACCAATTCTCCCTCCTTGAAGGATCGACGCTTGACTTTCATGTCGAAGGCCTTAGCTATTCGGGCTTAGTAGAACTCAATGTGCTATTCGGCTTCAAGCAGCCTTTCATCCAACGCTTCAAGTTCCGTGAGACATCGTTGATGATTACCCTCGATCGTCATCCCTGTTGCTAGGGCGACACGGAGGGATCGAATTTGAATCTCTAATGGTAACATGACCTCGCAGCCATATACTAATGAGTAAGGCGTGTTGCTGGTCGGCGTGCGAACCGTTGTGCGATACGTCCATAAGCTCTCGCGAAGCTTCTCGTTCCAATTGCGCTTGCTATTAGAGGTCAGCTTGGTTAGGATCTTAACGATTGTTTTGTTGAAGGCCTCGGCCAAACCATTTGCCGAAGGGTTATAGGCTGTAGAGGAAAGGTTCTGAATTCTAAACTTGTCACAGAACCGGGTGAACGCATGACTAACGAATTGTGTGCCGTTATCATGAATAACACGTCAAGGTACACCATATCGGTATATGATGTGATGTTTGATGAACTTGATCATATCATTAGTTTTGACTTCTCTTAAGGGGACGGCTTTGGCCTATTTGGAGAAGTAGTCAGTGATTGCCAGGATGAACCGGTGACCCCTTGCTGACGGTGGGGATATCGGCCCGACTATATCCATTCCCTATGCTTCGAACTGCCATGATGTTGCTATTGTATGCAGATCTTCAGGAGGTCGGTGCATGTAATTGGCGTGGACTTGGCATGTGTGGCATCGTTTGGCATAAGCAATTACGTCTCTAACCATACCGGGCCAAAAGTAACCTATCCTCCGCAGACGATCCCACAGCTTGGGTCCGGGCTGGTGAGCTTTGCAGGTGCCATCATGGGCTTCACATAGAGCTTTTTGTGCTTCTGTCTTTGAAAGACATCAAAGTAACAAGCCATCATACGACCTACGATACAACGTCTTTGTGGTCGAGTTATACTAGAAGCTTGAGGCGCGTTGGCGGACAGACTCTCGCTCCCCAGCATCTTCAGGTAACATACCGTATAGGATGTAGTCGATGATCGGGAGACACCAGTCTTTTAGGTCAAGTTAATTCAGAGCCTGGTGAGTAGCGTTTACTTCTAAAACATCCTCTGGTCGAAAGAGTCGTCGGCTTGCTACAGTGACATATTGAGTCGTCTCTAGCGGCTGAGCCAAGTTAGCCGCTAAGGACGCGAGGGCGTCTGCGTGCGTGTTCTTGGAATGAAGCACATGCTCAATGCGGAAGTTTTTGAATGACTCAACTAGTTTGGTAGCTGCTTTATGAAGCGGGATTAGATCGTTATTTCTAACCTCGTATTCCCCTATCATCTGTCTAACGATAAGCTGAGAGTCATCGTAGGCCTCGAGATACTTTATCTCTAACTCTCTTTCCAGATCGAGTCCAATGAGTAGCGCATTATACTCGGCCATGTTGTTGGTATATAGCTCTGTTAAAGAAAAGGCTCGGGGTAATACGTGGTTA
Source organism: Asparagus officinalis (assembly GCF_001876935.1). Taxonomy (NCBI): domain Eukaryota; kingdom Viridiplantae; phylum Streptophyta; class Magnoliopsida; order Asparagales; family Asparagaceae; genus Asparagus; species Asparagus officinalis. The sequence goes on from NC_033798.1 coordinate 46,343,735, forward strand.
TGTGGGGAAGTGAGGACCACACCTACTCCTACAACAATATATCCGCTCGTTCCGACGTGAAACACACCATTGAAGAACATCTGCCAAACTTCCACTAGGGAGGTCACGTTGACTTCGGGGGGTTCATCTGGTAAATCTTTGAACAGGCCAGTTTTCACCCCCAGCGGATGACTGGCCAGGAGATCGCAGATGGCCTGCCCTTTGACTGATTTCTGCGACATGAAGTGAATGTCATACTGAGATAGTAGGGGCGCCCATCTGGCCAAGCGCCAGTTTAAGGCCACGGGCTGTGTCATGAAGACTCGGATGGGGTTCATCCGGGAAATGACATGGATGGTTTGGCTAACTAGGTAAGGTCGTATCTTTTGGATGGCAAATACCAAGGCCAAACACTCCTTTTCGACCATAGGGTATTGCCCCTCGGCACCCTGTAGAGTTCTACTCAGGTAGTAGATACCCTGTTCATGTTCGACATCATCATTTTGTGCCAAGAGAGTGCCCAGAGAGTGCTCCATGGCTCGTATGTAGATGAGGAATGACTTTCTTGAGATCGGAGCTACCAGGACGGGTGGGTTCGAGAGGTAAGCTTTAATATCTTCAAAGGCCCGCTGGCAGGGTTCGTCCCATATGAAGGAGATACCTTTCTTCATTAGTTTGGAGAAGGGTTTACATTTGCCCGAAATATTTGAAATGAACCTCCGGATGTAAGCCAATCGTCCCTAGAGACCCCGTAATTCCTTGAGATTCTGGGCGGCTGAAGCTCTTGGATAGCTCATACCTTATCTGGGTCGATTCGGATTCCCTTTGTTGCGACTACGAATCCAAGGAATTTACTACTCGACATCCCTAAGAATGACTTCGTAGGATTCATCTTGAGTTGATGAGATCGCATGAGTTCGAACATCACCCTCAGGTCTTGGAGATGGTCATCTTTGCTGTGACTTTTTACGACCAGGTCATCCACATAGCATTCGACTGTCTTTCGCAGGTGGTCTCAAAAAATTATGCTCATGGCACATTGATACGTTGCACTGGCGTTTTTGAGTCCGAAAGGCATGACCATGTAGCAGTATACCCCCATTGGAGTTCTGAATGAAGTGTGTTTTCCGTCATTAGGGTGCATCTTGATTTGATTATACCCTGAAAACCCATGCATAAAGGATATCCTCTCAAATCCGTACGTATTATCGATGACGTCCGTGATGGGGAGAAGAAACTCGCCCTTTGGACAAACAGCATTGAGGTTTCTAAAGTCAATGCAGATGCAGATCTTACCATTCTTCTTCAGGACTGGAATAATATTGGCTACCCAGTCAGGATGCTATTCCTCTCTGATGAAGCTGGATTCGATCAGCTTCTTTACTTCAGCCTTGATTGCCTCCATAATTTGCGGATGAAACTGCTTCTGTTGTTGTTTGACAGGTTTGGCATCCGAGCCAATGTTGAGGCGATGCATGACGATCTGCGGATCAAGGCCGGGCATGTCCTCATAATTCCATACGAAGACATCAATATATTCTCGTATGAGGGCTATGAGGTCTTCCTTCTCTTAGAGAGGTAGACTACCACTGACAAATATAGGCTTGGGGTTGGTCTCATCACCCATGTTTACTTGGAGGATTTCATCCTCGGTGGGCGGTTCACGCTGCTCGAAGTGACTACTCCACTGAGTATTGATGTGGCGGTCCCATGTCTTATCATAAAGCGGGACTTGCCCATCCTTTGTCATTTCGGTAGGATCAGTCACAGTCATGTTGACTGTGAGGTTGTTGAACAAGTCTCCCACGCTGACGTCTGAGTACCATGCTGAGGATGTCGATGATCGATCCTCTGAGCGAGCATCGTCGGAGTCCTCTCCGAAATTGTAAAACAACTCCGATGAGGAAGAAGTGTAACCTAAACCTCTTCGAGTCTTGGTGAAGTAGTTCGAGGGTTTGTCTTTAGGTACGTAGGTGGGTCGGATGACTGTCTTCCGCCCTCTGCCGTAGTTCAAGCCTTCTTGGCGAGTGAAGTTGTAACCCATATCCTTCATCATGCATTTCGCTATTTGACTGTGTTACGAAAACTGGAGCGTGGACTCCTCCACTTAGGACTCGTCCCACAACGTGCATAAGGGGTGATTGATTCTCCCAAAGATAATATCCTTTTGATAACCACCTTGGACGGGTACGACGAATACAGCTTGCGAAGAGTCAATCGTTTGTCTCTTTGCGACATACAACGAGTATATGGGAAAGTGTAGAGAATGGTCACTGTAGAGCCTTGACATTGGGTCGTTAGGCACGTCATCCTCGGATGTCAGGCAAGATGACAAGTAAGCAAAGTTGAACTTCTCATTCAAGATAATCTCATCCGCCTGGACAACGTCGGTTACATTGTGGCTTTCGTGACCGATTACAATCGATTTGAAATCTTTCAGGATAAGGCTATCACCATATTCGGGTTTACTATCTGCTTCATTACCACTCCCGAGTTCCTCGATCAGTGGTTCGTCAGAATCTTGATAAAGCAAGGAATCCATGAAGTAGTTCTCGACTCCTTTGAAGGGTTGTTTGTCGGCAACTACTGTCTTCACCCAATCGTAGTCATTCATGTATTTTAGGCATTGTTGGTGCAACGTGGATGGGACAATGCGGTTGTTGTGGATCCATGGTCGTCCCAGCAGCATGTTGTAAGAAGGCTCAACATCGATGACGTAGCAGGTGACCTCGTTTTCATGTCCCATATACGGCACTTTAGGCGAATCTTGCCAAGCGGCCTAGTCCCAGTGGCGTTAAACCCGAAGATGGTTGAGGTTGTCACAGAAAGATGCTTCTAAGGGACCCCCAGCTATTGCATAAGTTTCAAAGGGACAATGCTCAGCGCGGATCCTGGGTCAACTTGGATTCAATTCACTCTGGAGGAACCGATGTACCCCGTGAAGTACAAGGGTCGATCGTGAGAAGTGCTTTTGATTAGCATGTCCTTAGGGGTGAATGTGATGCAAGGGACCCGCTGTTCGGAGGCTTGACAACATTGTAACACTTCTTTCCCACGTCTTCTTCCCTTGTAGATGATAAGTGCGTGGCGAAAACCTCTAAGTCGGCCAATGTCTTTTGTAGAGCTTCCCGAGTAGGTCTAGACAGACACATGAGTTCGTACATGGTGATTCTGGCTGGAATGTTCTTCAACTGTGCGAGTATATTGAACCTGAAAGGCTGATTACTCGAGCTAGGCCCGTCGGGATTTGGCGGGGTCTCTGCAGGTAGCCGCCTGGAGGGTCCCGCCGGCTCCTCTGGCTAGGGCGGCATCGTCCTCATCAGAGTCGGTGAGGGTGGCTACTGCCGTTTTGCCTTCATCTGGGATAGCGAATACAGCGTTATCATGTTTACCCTTGGTCCTCCTCGAAGGCTTTCAACTCCATTGCTCATCGCTGAGGAGGTCCGGATGGACCTAAATCACTTGGCCCGATGATAAGGTTTGGGATACTAAACATTTTCTTTGTTGATTGTAAGGATCATCGTTAGTGATCTTCAGCATTGCCTTAGGGATAGGAACTACCCCCGCCAGCGCTTGAACCTCTGGGAGATCTTTTCCAAAACTCAGAGTGGTCATATTTGTGGTCACCTGCTTCTGTACCTTTTCCTTTTTTAGAACTCCCGCATCGTATAGGGCTTTAAGCTTATCCTTAAGGATATAACATTTGGAGGTATGGTGGTCGAGGAACCTGTGGTACACGTAGTAGCTCGGTTTATTGGTTTTGTTTGCCTCTTCAGGCTTGATTACTTCTGGTAGCTTAATCTTGTTGCGCTTGAACCTCTTCAGGCTTGATTACTTCTGGTAGCTTAATCTTGTTAACTCAGAAATTTATTTGTCAGAGTCATTTATTTTCATGGGAGCACCGGTCCTCTTTGTGGAGAAGAAAGACGGTAGCATATAATTATGTATAGATTATCGTGAGTTGAACAAGGTCACTTCCTGGATCACGGATCCACTATCGAGGATTTATCACTTGTTCGACTAGCTGCAGGGAGCATAGCACTTATCGAAGATAGATCTTCGTTCTGGTTATCATTAGTTGCGAGTTCGGGAGATGGATCTTCCTAAGACCGCTTTCTTGACTCGATATGGGCCTTTCGTGTTTCTTGTCATGCCATTTGGGCTGACCAATGCACCCGTAGTATTCATGGATTTGATGAATCCGGTTTTTCGTCCTTATTTGGACCAGTTCGTGATAGTTTTCATCAACGATATTCTTATCTATTCGAGGTCGGAGGCCGAGCACGAGCAGCATTTGAGGTTAGCATTGCAAACATTGAGAGAGCACCAGTTGTATGCTAAATTTAGCAAGTATGAATTCTGGTTATCAGATGTCAGATTTTTGGACCATATTATCAGCCGGGAGGGCATTACAGTAGATCCAGCTAAGGTAGAAGCCGTACTTGATTAGGATCCACCGAAGACAGTTACCGAGATTCGTAGTTTCTTAGGCATGGCAGGCTATTACAGAAAATTCATTCAGGACTTCTCGATGATTGCTACACCGTTTACACACCTTACTAAGAAGGGTGTATAGTTTATTTGGAGCATAGAGTGCCAGAAGGCATTTGAGACTTTGAAGACTAAATTGACTTCAGCACCAGTTTTGGTTATTCCTAGCAGTGATAAGACTTTTCTTGTCTACACGGATGCATCCTTATTGGGTCTTGGAGGTGTATTGATGCAGACCCAGAGAGTGGTAGCTTCTGTTTCGAGGCAATTGAGGACTCATGAGAAGAACTACCCCACGCATGACTTGGAGCTAGCAGTAGTGGTATTTGCACTGAATGCGTGGAGACATTACTTATACGGAGTACAGTTTGAGCTATTCACGGATCACCAGAGTTTAAAATACATATTTTCTCAGAAAGAACTTAATCAGAGACAGCGTCGATGGATAGAATTTATTAAGGATTATGAATTTGCTATTCAGTATCATCCGAGAAAGGCAAATGTGGTAGCAGATGCATTAAGCAGGAAGCGTCATCATGGGCTAGCAGCTTTGAGGTGTTCATTTCATCAGGATCTTAATATCCTCAGTCACTTTGATTTCAGGCCAGAGATTGGCGGGAGCCGTGTGTTTTTAGGAGCTTTACCTGTACAGACATCTTGGAGAGATAGAGTGGTCAAAGCTCAGATAGAGGATTCTTGTATTCAAACCCGTAAGGGGAAGATTTCCAAAGAGTCCAAGGATGATTGGACTATAGAGATAGATGGAGGCCTTCGGATGAAGGGCAGAATTGTTATGCCGGACAATGTACAACTAAAGAAGGAACTTGTTAATGAGGCGCATCATAGCAAATATACAGTGCATCTAGGCACAACAAAAATGTACAAGGATCTGAAGAGGCATTTCTGGTGGAACGGTATGCGCAGAGAGATTTTAGAGTATGTGGCTAAGTGTTTTACACGTCAGCAGATTAAGATCGAATATCAGAGACCTACAGGAACCCTACAGCCTTTACCCATTCCCGAGTGAAAGTGAGCAGATATTTTCATGGATTTCATAGTAGGGTTGCCTAAGTCAAAGAAAAAAAATGATTCTATTTGGGTTATAATTGACAGATTGACTAAGTCTGCACATTTCTTACCAGTGAGGATGACTTATATGGCAAATATGTATGCGAGGATCTTCATTCGGGAGATTGTTAGATTACATGGAGTCCCAGAGACGGTTGTATCAGATCGGGGCTCAGTCTTCACATCTCATTTTTGGAGGAGTTTTCAGGATACTTTTGGCAGTTAGTTGTCATTTAGCAGTGTTTTTCACCCCCAGACAGATGGTCAGACCGAGAGGGTGAATCAGATCTTAGAGGACATGCTGAGAGCATGCATTATGGATTTTCAGGATAGCTGGGAGGATCACATCCCACTGATTGAATTTGCATATAATAACAGTTATCAAACTAACATCGGGATGGCACCGTATGAAGCTTTGTACGGGAGACCTTGCAGATCACCCATATGTTAGGCAGAGCCAGAGGATAGTCTATTGATTAGTCTGGAGTTAGTTAGACAGACCATGGAAAAGGTAGAATTGATTCGAGAGCGCATTCTTGCAGCCCAGAGTCGGCAAAAGAGCTATGCAGATCAGCGGAGATGACCTTTAGAGTTTCAGGTCAGAGACTTAGTTATGTTAAAAGTATCACCGATGAAGGGCGTTTAGCGTTTCGGTAGACGGGGGAAGCTTGCCCCGAGATATGTTGGTCCTTTCCGGATCATCGAGCGCATTGGAGCTATTTCTTACAGGTTAGACCTGCCAGCATCAATGTCGAGTGTACACGATGTTTTTCATATTTCGATGCTTAAGAAGCATCTGCGAGATGATGAGCAGCAGAGAGTGATTGACTCACCAGAGATTGAGATTCAGGATGACTTGACTACCGTAGAGATTCCGGTGTGCATACTTGCTAGAGAGAATAAAAAGCTTAGAAATAAAGTCATTCCATTAGTGAAAGTTCAGTGGAACCGGCAAGGAGCCGAAGGGATTTCTTGGGAGCGCGAGGAGGATGTTCGTCGTGACTACCCGCACCTGTTTGGACAGGTATGATGTGGATGCTTTGATAATTATCATTATCTATGTTGTTTAGACATATTTATATTTACCTTTAACACTAGAATGAGGATATTGTCACCTGATCCTTAATCATTTGAAATTTATGATATATACATGAGGGTTTTCTTGTTTGGATTATTTCACTCGACGTACCAATTTTGTTTATTTAGGGTTTTAGCTGAGAATGTTTGCATTATAAGTTGTTAACTTTAAATATCATTGTGCTAATACTATGAGATGGGTGCAGAAGGTTTTCTATGTATGAAATACACCTTCTTAATGAGTTTTCCTAGTTATTAAGCTTTGTGATGCGATTGCGGAATTTCAAGGATGAAATCCTCTTAAGGGGGGGGGGGGTTAAATGTAAAACCCCGATAATTTTTGAATGATATATTAATATGAGATTAATTATGATATATGGATATTTAATATAATAAATATCATTAAATGATATATGAGTATAATACCATATGTTTTGAGAATGAACGAGTTCATACATGAGAGAGAAAAGAGTCGAAATATGCACAATGGACAAACCATTGAAAAACTAGAAATACCCAGTCCGGTCGACCGCCACGGTCGACCGCATCCGATCGACCGTTGCGGTAGACCGCAAACCTGCAGAATATTTTTGAATCCTGTTTTGAATTGGTTTCGGATTTCTAAACCCATATTCATTTTCCCTGATATCTATATGGTTTGTTATATTTTTCTCAGTTTTCTTAAGAACCCTAACAGCCACCAAAACCCCCCAAACCCTAGTTTGATTTCTTGGAGAAGATTGGAGGCTTTCGAGCGGGATTTTCTTGGTTTTTGGCTTTTAGGGTGGAGATTTCTTTCAACCTTGCTTCTAAAACATTTTTCGACAATCTCAGGTGAGTATCATCTCTGCTAATCCCCCTCCTAGTTTTAAAAACGCTTTTAAAGAGATTTAAGCATGTTCCTAAATGACTAGATTATGAATAAAAGACAACTCGTTTGTATTATATGTATAAAGATTAGGTCTTTTCATGCTAAAAAGGTTGAGAACGAATTTTACAGATGTATTCTGAAGATGATTTTAAAACGTGGTTAATCTAAAGAAAGAAGTTTGATTCATCGTTTTGAGCTTTTATGCATGTTTTAGGGTTTTGAATATAAATATAATGCATAAAATCATGGTTACGTATGTTGATTTTGTTTCCAGATATTTCTATCTGCTGTAACATGTTTGTATGCAAGATTCATGAAGTTTTTACCATGTTTAAATTATAAAAACACGACATGAATACGACACACACAAAAAATCCTGGAAAAACTAGATTTTGGGCTCACGGTCGACCGCCACGGTCGACTGCGTGCATGGGAGAGACCTGGGTAGTCTCTGGAGCCCGTCGCGGTCGCGGTCGACCGTCACGGTCGACCGCCAGTCTGATGTTGTTCTGTGCATAGTTTTAGTTTGATTTTTGTTTGTCGAGCGTTTCTCTTGACCTTGTGATGATTAACTAAAATGTTAAAACTTGTTAAACATCTGGGATGATGGTGAACTTTAGATGTGGACACGCACACCGAGATATATGTACTTATGCTTAGTTTGTGTTAAATTAACACACTTTTGTCACAAGTTAAAATTTATAAATGCACATGACTAGTATTTGATCTTTCACGTATCCGGAAATAGGAAGATAAAACCTATTACCGCAGAACGATTGAGTAAGAGTATTACAATAGTATCGTTATTATATGTATCCGAAATAGGGAGATAGTAAATCCTATTGCCGCAGAGCGATTGAGTAAGAACATTACAAGAGTATCACTATAGCACAAGATGATGCACACGTAGATATTTGATCAGTTATAAGTTGTACTTCTATGATAGATTACTCGCGAGTAGGGTATTTCTTTTGAGATTTTGGCACACCCGTTATGGACGGTAGTTATATTCGTTTTGGTTTGGTTGACATCCTCTTATATTAGAGTAGGCTACTCGGATGTAATTCGAGTGGTTGACATCCTCTTATATTAGAGTAGGCTACTCGGATGTAATTCGAGATGATGTATTTATTCTTTATGCTGGAGATTTGAGTATGTTTCCTTGACTATTTGTTTTTCATAGAGAGCTATATGAATGATTTAATATATGTAAGTACTGACTCTATTTTGTTATATACCCCTACCCCTTCCCTTGGGGAGAGGTAGTGATGATCTCGCTAGCGCTTTGACGCTCGTTGTTTCCCCTCTTTCAGACAGCGAGTCCGGCGCACAGAGAGTCACAGGTTGATGGGACTCCTTAGTTGTCCATTTAGTTATTTATTATACTTTGTAGTTATTGCAGAACTCCACATGTAGTTAATTATTTTCAGTTTGATAGCTCTTGTGAGACTTTGTTTATTTGACTCATTGTTTTTGAGATCCAGTTTACACTCAAAGATATTTCTATTCTATTTCAGTTGGGCTCATTCTTGTTATTTCTTATGCTTCTTCTGTGTATATCCAATGTTGCCTATTTCTATTTTTCCTATTTGTACCTTCACCTATTTATTATTTCCATTAGAGAGATAGTGATTGTGATGGTGAATCATATCGTAGCATGGTGGTTGGTGCTTGGTAGATTTGACAATCCGGGTTTCATCTGGGACTGCAGCCTTATGTGAACTGATAATCATATTTTATTGTAATTTTATACCCTCATTATCTATTTTATATGAATAAATATACCACTACTTGGCCAATTTATTTATATTTTTTACTTTTTTTGGGCTATGTTAAATTTTCTGTTGTTGTTTTCTTTTGTTTTTTTCTTTTCTTTTTTATTATATATATATATATAATATTAATATATATTTATTATTATATATATATATTTAATATATATATAATTTGATACTATAATATCTATTTATATATATATTATATTATTATATTTAGAAACTATTCGAAATATTTTTTTTTTATATGTGAAACCCAAATAAGAATATGTAAATATATTATATATTTTTTTTTAATGAGAATTATAATATTATCGTAATTATTATATTTTATTGTTAAACAAAGAAATTATGTTTTTTACTTTTTACAAGCTAATGAGTTCTGAAGAACAACCATCTTCTTCTCGAGCGTAGAAATTCTAAAAATGGTTTTAGACGAATTGACGTATAATTTTGAATATTCATTTTTTAGGGATTTTCTATCCGAAGCTCCATGTGCAAACTTGTTTAACAAAAAATGACCAGTCCTCTTGATCTTATTTCCCGAAAAGATGCCATTTTGAATTGCTACATTAAACTTTCTGTCCTGGAGAGAAATTTTTTTCGCAAAATGATTTGTCATGAAAGTTTTTTTTCTCTTTGTAAATTATGAGTTCTGTATGTCATCCGATTTCTTCCAACTCATTTATTTCTGGAGCAATCTGTTTTTACCTTACGAGTTCCGGTTAATAATTTAACGTTTTATTGCTCCACATGCCTCTGATGTGCCAACGTCTACGGTAGTGCAGCTTTCCTAACACTATCGTATGGGACATCCAAATTGGCCTTTAAAAGCGTTCTATACGCCACAGAAGCATACCAATTTTACGACATCTTTTCTGTTGTTATTAACTGTTTTTTTCTAAATTTCTTATCTGCCTGTTTGTCCTCTACTGCTGGTTTGGGGTGATAGGGTTGATAATTTATGTGATTGAATTTTCTCATCAAGCCTCGAAAGAACGGTTACAGAAATGTGTACCGTTTGCCACATAAATGAGTCGCCGAGTACTCCAAACCGACAAATGTCTCTATTCAAAACTACAACGACCTTGTTTCATTAGTTTTTGAGCTACCGCTACACCCATTTTTCGACATATATTCAAACGCGTAACTAGAATGTAGAGACATTTCCCAAAGGATTTGGAAATAGGTCCAGAATTGATAACCCACAAGATCAAGTTCAATAGATGTAGTTGTTAAAGGCAGATTATATTCCTCCTAGATTGACTTCACCTAAAGCTGACAGCGCTACGGTTTGTTCAAAATCGAAGAAATCCTGAGAGAGTGGGCCAATATTTAGCGCCAGACTGGAGAACTTTTCAGCTGCTTTTTTCTCGGCCAAAGTGGCCCCACAGGCTGCTCGTGACAGAAGATAAACACTTCCTAGTTTCTTCAGGAACACACCTCCTAAAAGATCTGTCAGTACGTATTGAAGATATGGATCTCCAGTAAAGTATTTAATTGGAAGAACGGAATTATCCTGTCTTGGACCAATGAGAGGGATCTGTTCATGCTATGTATCACAATGTCGGCGAACCAAAAAAAAACCGGAACAATGGATTCTAGGATATTGATCCGGTGAAAATCTTCATATGGTACGGTTGATTTGGCTGCAGTTGGCAGTCGGAGATTGATTGCACGGGCGTTCTCCTGGTTCTCCTTTGTCAAGAATTGATGTCAAACCTTGAGAAGAGAATCCATCTAATGAGCGTCTTTCGCATCCTTTTTGGTAAAAGCTCTTTAGTGCCGCGGCACAGTGAAAACTTTTGGTTAAGACCGATGAGTGGACCTGAATTTTTCTAAGGCAAGACTACAGCTAAAACTCTTTCATCTGTAACAGAGTAGGTTTTTTGCTGGTCATCATTCAGAGTCTACTGGCGTAGTAGATCACATGGGTTTGCCATCAACCCGTTGCCTAAACAGCTCCGATCGCGATCAAATCGCATACACTCAGTTCGAATGGTACGTCAGTCGGTGCTAGAATGATAGAGCTGGCTGGTTAGCTCTTTTCCGATATTCAAAAGCTTTTGAGGCAACGGGAGAGACAGACAATATGACGATATTCCTTGCCCTAAGACTTGTCAAGGTTAGCGTCTATGCGAAATCCTTGATGAAACGTCGCTAAAACCGCCATGACCAAGAACAATGATCGGACATCTTTGACAGTTTTGGAGAGGAGGGCAATTGGAAATGAGATCTACCTTATGCTTTGTCCACTTCATTCCATATGGAACTACATGTCCTAAGACAATGCCTTGCGTTTTTTGCTTTTTTTTTTTTTTTTTCTATTGACCATGAAATGAATTTCTCCAATTGAAGTCTATTTTCTTCCTCTAGGACCGTTTAAGATGATGTCAACATTCGGAAATGTGTACAAATGGCAAAGTCTTCCATGAAATTGAGATAATCGACTCACTCATGCGGAAAAAAAACTGATCATGCAACGTTGGAATGTGGCCTGGTGCATTGCACAGGGCCGAAAGGATGCGTCGGTACGAGTTCCATACGGGAAGTGAAGGTGGTTTCCTATCTTCGGAGCGATAGGGTTGAGGGGTACGCATGAATATCCATCAGGATAAACGTAGAAACGTGTTCTGCTAAGCGTCTACTTTGGCAAGAAAGGAAAGGAAGTGATCTTTCGATGGCTAAGTTGAGCTGTCGAGCAATACAGTATGCATCAGTTTGGATCCGAGTGGAATCAGCTATTTAGCCTCATTTGGATCACCGGTGATCCCAGATTTCTTGAACAATCCTGAACTGGACTCACCCTAATATCAAAAGGGATAAATGATCCATATCAGACATTCAGAATGTCTCCTAACGGATTCTTTATCACTGGGCTCTAAGCCTACGTTTAGCATCTCTGTATGTTGCTCACTCTTCAAATGGATTCGTGTGAACAATAGTTGACTATCCTTGATATCAGCCATGGTCATCATTGCTCCCTATTCTTCTCTTAAAACTAAGAGAGCTTCTTTTTGACGTAGTCAATCCAGAAGAATGTAACTGTAAAGCTCTTTCTCCCTAATAGCATACTCTAGAATTTTCGGCCGTATCAGGTTTGAGCCTCTCACGTAGGGGTTCCTACAGATGAAGTGTGTATCGGGTCTATATTAGGTTCTTCGCATGCCGCCAGACAAAACATGTTTCCAACCGGTTTATCTCAAGTTCTAGTCATCAGAAATTTCCTCAATCTTTAAATAGAGCATTTGATAGACTCACATCTCCCATTGTTGTTCACTGGATATCCTTGAAATAATCACTTCCATGCGGTTTCATTCAGATGGCATCATAGGGCTATCTCCTAAGTTGAAAATTAAGATCAACAGTCAGATTCCAAAAGATATTTATCTGACGGGTTTACCGTTTATCAAAGCATTTGAGGTGGCTAGATGGCTTCATAGATGCGGTGTAATTTCTCTGAGATTGAAACGGCGTTTTCAGACAATAAATCAACGGAAAATAATCTCCACTTTTGATCAATCCCTACCTCTCCTTGCGGAATTTTACGGATCTATCACTAACTTGTAGAGTGATATTGTCGTTAAGTTCTCCTACAATATCTGTTAGATGATAATTAAGAACGGAGGTTGCCTGGGCTCCCAGTCTAGAGTGCCTTACAATGTGGTGTACCTATGCGCAGGAATGTGGACAACAGGGATCCTTTATTTTAACGGCATTGGTTCGAAAAGATTTCACTGAGATGGCGCTAAAGACTTTCTTTGCGGGACGGTGTGTCTTTTCTTAGCATTAAGTCTTCAGAATTTGCATAAGAGATTTGTCAAATTGCATCGTAGAAGAGGATTGTTGATCTTGACGCGGTTTAACGTTTCTAATTTTCTCAACCACTGCGGGGGAGTTTTCCTACTTTGGTTATTGAACGGCGAACAGGTATACCTATCCCTAACAAGTCTCAATCTCAAAGTTCAGTAGTGGTCATCAATAGGATTGATTATCGGATTAGCGAGTGTTCTTGATAGTAGAAGGAGTCTTGATCCGTGCATTCTTAACCTGATGTGTTATTGTTTTCCTTCTCAGAGGTGATTGGTATTCAGTTGAGCTTGTCGGTTGTTGAACTGTATCCCAGTTCTTTAGGGCTTCTTGCACAGTTGACTTGAATTTTCCTTTTTCTCTCATCCGCGGGGCTGCTTGCCCAAGTCTGTTATCTAAACCGAGCTATGTTGTGTGTTCGAGCTTGAGCACTTGCCGAGTCTGCATGAAATGAAATTTGAGGGTCGGAATGATTGGGTCAACATGTTGTAGTTTGTGTAGAGCTTTTGATCATGCTCTAACCTTGTTCTAGGGACACTTTACGTTCTGTCACTGATCAGAATTTGACAGGTTTTGTAGGCTGCTGAGGATGAGATGTTGGTTTGGAAAGGGTGTGGTGAGCAATGGTTCGGTCGTGATGGCAGGTTCCCCTAGGAGAATTGTTGGTTTGACGTGAATAAAGTTTTGTTTCCATGGACATTTCCTGGGTTCCAAGAAATTGGATGGAATTCTCCATCCTGGATTGTAGGTTGAGAGAAATGTCGTATTCATTTCTGGCGCTGAATGCAGGTCATCTTTCTAAAGCATGTATTGTTTTCCTGAAGTGGACTTCTCTGAAACGTGGTACGAGAACTTTTCATGACAATCCCGGCAGATAAATGTGATTGATTTGAGCTGGAGCCGTTCCTTAACTTTCAAGATTCTAACCTCCGCATAATCGTCCATTTCCTTCAACGCAATGTTGCTCCTAGGGAAAGACACTTAGACTTAGATTGCTGTCGACGATAAACTGTCATCACAGTATTTTCCATGCATTGGATTCCCATGACTCTCTAGGATCCAAGCTTATCAACTCGGACGTTTTTCTCATAAATCTCCCTGGAACATCAATTCTAAAGATGTGTTGAAGAATACAGTCCATCCTCTAAAATGCTTGCACAATCGCCATTTTTCTGGACCATGATGATGGACATTGGATTAAATATCTTTTAAATCGGTCAAAGATTTCCAAGACATGGCTCTACCGGACAATCTTTGGAAATTCTTAATGTGTTCCTAGCTTTACGCTTTGTGATAGTGAAGAAATTTCTTGTAGAAAAACTGTGTACAAGATTCTGCCCAAGTTGAGATGTAATTTATCGGTAAGTTGGTACAGCATTTTACTTTCTGTTCCTTGTTGGAGCAAATGGCATAATCTAAGCTTAACGCCATCTTTCAGTCAATCTCTCTTTTAATCATATAATACATTACTTCCTCAAATTCGAGATAAATATATGCATCCTGTCTGTTTCATTCCTAGGAATTGGGAAGCATCGTATCATGAAATCGCGGATCTTAACGCTTCGAAATTTTGCTCATTTACTTCGTGTGGGGAGCTACTGCATAGATGGAATTGCATTCGGTGGTGGTTCTAACAGCATTCCTGTAGAAGCGGGCAATTTGCCCATTGCTTGGATGGTTCACACTCGGATACCGATGAGAAATTATCCCGACCCCACAAATTGCCTCATACCACCAAACAAATTTTTTTTTTTAAAGAAATTTAGGTTTTTTTTTAAGGCAAAGAATTTTTTTGTTTTAAACAGGAAAGCAAAGAAGAAAATTAAGTTTTTTTTTATGAGAATAAAGAATAAAGAAAAATCCTACTATAACAAATCAAGGCAATCACTTTCAATCAACTCACTCTTAGCGTTTAGCTACTCCACTAGGACAGCTCTAACCAAATTCCTCGTGAAACATCAAAGTTTTACCAGATAGTTGCCAGGGTAAGGACGTACTAGAGCGTGATCAAGATCCAATTAATACATCTTTCCTTGCGACGCTTTACGCCAACCCCTAACCTGCCTTAGACACAACTATTCTAAAAGAACTTAACCGTTCACTAAGGCTTCTCTTGTTCCTTATGAGCTCGATCCTTAGCGGGCACGCGCTAATGAGTTTAGAGCGTGGATTGTGAAGTGAGCGAATTAGTGATTGTGGGGCTAGGAAAGGGTGCATGAATCCTCACCTATCTTGATTTGGTTTTGCTAAGAATGTTTTAAGGTGGCAATCAAGATGCCTACAAGTCCTTTGGTGATTCCTACACTATATGAAATGCAACCCTAGAATTAAAAGCGACTAAAAATTATGGTAAAAGAAATCTTTATATTTTTTTTTTAATTATGCGTCAAAATAATCAAAGTGAGAAGGAAAAAGTGGTTAGTTTTTATTATCTGTTAGTTAAATATCTAAGTGAAAGATGCGATTTTATTATGGTCAACAAAAGAAAATCTTTTTTTTTTAAACCTAATTGTCTTAATTGTAGCTAGTAAGAGTGGATTGAAAACTAAAGAAGACTACCCGAAAGCAATGCTCAAATTCTTATCTTCAATTCGATGATTTTCAGCTCAAGCGGTTCTCACAAAAAAATACACAAGTTAAAGATCAAGTATAATCCTATTTAGCACCTTTCCCGGCAACGGCCCGCAAAAACTTGATGCCGCATAATTATGTACTTAAAATTACAAGTGCACAATTTTCAAGTATAGTATAAGATATCGATCCCACGAGAAGGTTGATTTTAAGAGATTATTAAACTCCGTTTTATATTTGTTGTGCATGACATTAGCGTAAATAATAAGTATGAATGTGATGAGTGTTATTGTGAATATAGCAAAAGATAAAATGATTTTAGAGGAGAGAAGAAAATCTAATGAATAAATGAAATCATAAGCAAATATGAATAATAAAAATCAGAAATAAACCAAAATAAAAGAAAAATTTAAGAATTAAGATGAGGATTCAAAGAGTAAAGAAATCTATGAATATAATCCAACTAACCAATTTTATTACAAAATATAAACTATTTTCTTTTTATCATATTCAACTTAGATTTATTAAGCATAGACAATTTTCATTATCATACATTAAGAAGTGTAACCTATCAACGTTATCTCTAGTTAAATACTATTCATGACATGAACAATCACATAATAATAATCTAGAATCATAAGATAATCCTATCAAACATTTAAGGAAATAATAGTATCAAATTTTGTTCTACCGATTCGTCTCTAGTTGATTCATCCTAAACATGAACTTTTAAGTACAGCGATAATTCATACAATATACAAGAAATTAGACGTATTTCATAAAATTCTAAATTCTTATAAGTTAAATTCACATTCTTAAGAATAAAACAAGAAAGAAGACTAATTACAAATTTAAAAAGAAGCAAATTTAAACTATGCAACAAAATAAATCAAGACAAAGAAAATAAATTAAAACTACAAAATAATTGCCAGACAATTAAATGTAAACAAAATAAATCTACTCTACAAATTAAAGTCAAAAAGAAATAAACAAGACAGAAAGGTAATCTATATACAAGCATGAATTTAAATCTAACTATAGCAATAATAAAGAATTCAAAAGAATAAAGAGAAAAGAAGCAACCTTCAATTGTCTGCATCTCCATCCTCATCATTACAAGAGGAGAAGAAAATTTAAGGAAAAAATTATTTTATTATTGAAACTAAGTTCAATTTGGAAGGCTTTCTCAATAGAGTAGCCTCCTCTCAAAAAGAGTTTACAAAATTTTCACACTCTACCCCACTCTACCCCATATTTTAGTAACATCAGTGAGAGAGCCTTGGATTGAAAATCTTATCCAAAACTAAATTTTCATCCATTAAACGTACAACCGCCGCGTATCGATCCTGGCATCGATACCGGTCACGATACCCGCACATCCCCCACATGCAGCATCATCCTGCTCTTCTCCATTGCTGTCCGCAGATCTCTTTGTTGTTGGCTCTGCTTTTTGGGTTTTTTTTTTTTTGGCTTCTTAATTTCTGAGCTTAATCTTTCATATAGCTTGGTGTTGGATAATTGGAATTGATTTTCCAATGGTTCATTTCTTCATTTAACAATGAGTTTTTTTGAGAGAAGGCGTTCGAGATTTAAGTCATAACTGCAATTCAAATATAAAAACAATTATTAGCT
>NC_033798.1:46362008-46394802 GCF_001876935.1 Asparagus officinalis
CTGCTATACCAGGACCCGGACCACCACCGGTGGAAGAACTGGAGAGTGGAATGAGGCGGATAGTGAAGCCTGATACGGTGAAGCTTAATTCTGAAACGAGCTTTGAGTCGATTGTATTGGTTAATGAGTCACGCATGTAACTAAAACCGCCGTCAGGCAGAGAAGCTTATGATGAATGAGAACATCCGACCATTGCTATGTTGTCGTCTTCGCTCCTCGTCCGAAGACGAACGCACCTAATACTCTGGTCGACACTCTCAGTAGTCTTCTCTATCACTTTTCGGTATGTCTCGTCATACATCTTGCAGACGCGGACGATCGAGCCTAATCGCGAGCTGTTTCGCGTGGGCCACACGGAAGAGGTTATTAAAAACATCATCTTCGGTCGAGATCGATCGCCCCGTACCGCACGCTATGGACGAATCTGGGAGAAGACAGCGCTCCCCAGTTCTCGGCATACAGTCGAGTGGCGAAACGCATAATGATCAACATGGGTACGACCTCACTGCGCGTTGGAGGGCCTGAATTACGGCCGAGGACGCAGACGGCATCAAACCCGGCTATCGTCCCAAGGGAAAGAATCCGCGAAGTAGTTCTCGACGCCCTTAAAGGGGTGTTTGTCGGCCACTACCGTTCTTACCCGCTCATAGTCGTCCACGTACTTCAAACACTGGTGTAGCGTAGATGGAACGATCCGGTTGCCATGAATCCACGGACGCCCCAGGAGTATGTTGTATGAGGGTTCAGCATCGATAACGTAGCACGTCCCCTCCGTCTTCATGTCGCATATCCGACATTTCAGGCGGATTTTGCCGAGCGGTCGAGTTTGATTAGCTTCAGGGGCACGATGCTCAGTGCAGACCCCGGGTCAACCTGGATCCGATCCACTTTCGCCGAGCCGACGTATCCTGTGAAGTACAGCGGCCGGTCATGGGACGTGTTCTTGATGAGCATGTCCTCGGGGGTGAAAGTGATGCAGGGGATCTGTCTCTCTGAGACTTGGCAGCAAGTTGTACAGCCCTGTTCGATCTCCGTTTCTTTTGAGAAATGGGTCGAGAACGCCTCTGCGTCAGCCAACGCCTCTTGTAGGGCTTCCCGGGTAGGCCTAGACAACCGGAGGAGGTCGTACACGGTGATTCGCGCGGGTATGCTTTTCAATTGCGCGAGCACGTTGAACCGGTAAGGCTGGCGGCTTGAACTTGGCTCATCCGGATTGGGAGGGACTGCTGCGGCCGGCCTCGTGGATTGGGAGGGACTGCTGCAGCCGGCCTCGCAGGAAGTCCTGCTGGGTTTTCCGCCCTCGCGGGATATTGCTTCGCAAACTCCTTTCCGGCTCTCGTGGCGAAGACGTTGGTGTCTTCTTCAGAGTCGGTTAAGGCAGTCATCGCCGCGTCGTCTGTATCCAGGATGGCGGTGACAACGTTGCAATATTTCCTCTTAGCCTCCTTGGAAGGCTGTGCGGTCCATTGCTCGTCGTCGAGGAGGTCCGGATGGACCCACATCACTTGCCCTGATGGCAGAGTTTGTGGAACCAAACCCTTCTCCCGCTGGTTGTGAGGATCGTCGTTAGTGATCTTCAAAACCGCCTTGGGGATAGGAATTATCCCCGCCAGAGCTTGAACCTCCGGGAGACCCGTCCCAAAGCTCAAAGTGACCATGTTCGCCGTCACCTGCTTTTGGACCTTCTCTTTCTTCAAAACCCCCGCGTCGTAGAGGGCCTGGAGTTTGTCCTTGAGGACGTAGCACTTGGTTGTGTGATGCCCAAGGAATCTGTGATATGCACAGTAACTTGGGTCACCGGTTTTGTCCGCCTCCTCCGGTTTGGCGGCTTCCGGCAACTTAATTCGCCCACTCTTGAGTAGAGTGTCGAGAGTCGCCACTACCTGGTCTTCTTTGAAATCATATTGCCGCTGGGGGCGTGGTTCAAATTGCCTGGGTTTCGGCTTTTGAACGAACTTTGGCGCCGCGGCAGAGTCTACGGCCATAGCCTCTTTTCCCTTCGATCGAGGAGGGTTCTTTGGCGCCGCTGGTTCTGCTGCTCCCTTTTTGGACTGTGGCTCTTCGGCCTCCAGCCTCTTGATCATATTTTCGACTTGCTCACCTTGGCGAACAAGCTCCTTCCAAGTCCGGGTCTCTACCGCCCCTATCTTGGACAAGATATGGATCGACAGGTTGTTGCGGCACATCTCGATCAGTGTCGCCTCGGAAACTTGGTCCCGACAGTGGACTGATCGATTTCGAAATCTCTTTACGAAGTCGTTAACTGACTCCGACTTACGCTGCTTCTCAGCGAGGAGAGTGGCCATTGACACTTCCGTGTCGTCGTCGAAGAAGCGGGCGAGGAAGAGCTTTTCGACGTCGGCCCATGCCTTGATGGAGCCAGGCTCCAGTTTGCGGAACCACTCAAAGGCCACCCCCTTGAGGGTACCTATGAACAGTCGAGTGAGAATGGCGTCATTCCCGGTAAGGAATCCGGTTTGCGCCATAAAATAATAGATGTGCTGCGAGGGTGACCCCTTGCCATCAAACTGTAACAAGCTGATGGGTTTGAACTTCGCTGGGTATGGGACCGTGTCCCATTCCGTGGGGTAGGGACGTACCACCCCCAGCTTGTTCATATTTTGCTGAAGCTTCAGCGCGTTCAGCTGGTCTTGGAATTCATCGAACCTCTTGTCACGGGTGCTATCCGCAGTGTGCGACGTTCCTATCGATGTCTTGGAGGAATAATCGGAATGTTGATTATCCTCCGCCTCAGACACGGGACGGAGGGGAGGTACCCACTCCCTGTCTCTAGTTTGCCGGGGTAAGGGGCGTTGGGCCCTTTTCTTCTTTTTCTTCTTGTTCAGCAGTTGTTCCATCATCTCTCTTAGAGAGTCGATGGTCGCCTGCTGTTCCTCCAACTTTTGAGCCATTGTCTGCTCGTGGTTGGTATCGGTCATGTGTGCCCTCGCCTGCGCGTCTTGGCTTGAGCGCGAGGTCTGAGATGTGGCAGCGGCCGAATGGTCCTCATCTTCGCCGCAGGAGGGAGGTATTAGGTTGGAATAGTCAAACCCAATACTTACCCCCCGGCGACTACGGGTTCGCTGGAATATGCCTTCCTGCCGACGTCGGGCAGACCGGGTGTTAGGTCTTAAGACGGAGTCCGAGTCTGGCGAGTCGGAGAGTACCGCCTTCCCTTTATCCGTCATGTTAACCGTGGCGGATGAGAGTTCCAAGTCATCGGCAGCGCGTCTTTTTTGGTGACGGCGCCTTTGACGGGAGGGCCTTGGTCGAGAGGACTGTTGGGACAGTCTCCCAAACACCGAAGGTCTCGCCGTTCCGACGCATTGACAGTCGGCGAGGACCGTGTGGATGAGTCTCTCGCAGTGGCACTGAGGATTCGCCTCATGGATAGTGCGTTTGCGAGTTAAATATTCTCTGAGGTCTTCTACGGGAGGTTGGTGACAACCCCCAGCCTCAGAAGAGTCGCTCTGGTGAGTCGACGAGAGGTTTTTGGGTGCGCCCTCTGGTGCGCGTTGGATGGAATGCTTTGGTGCTGGAGTCGAGCGATCTCGCCTTGACTGGCGAGTCTTCGCGTTTGAGCGAGCTCCAGTACGTGGGCGGGTTTCACCCCTTCGCCTGGAAGAACGGGTTCGCGAGGACTCGCCTACTTCTCTACCTTTACGTTTATCCGTCAAATGGTTATGACGAGGCTCGCCAGCCTTCGAGGATTCGCCTACTCGGGTAGGCTCACTCCTTGGGAGTGAGTTATTCGCATCAGGGATATGACCTGAGAAGCGAAGTCTTCCCGAGCGGGCTTCGCGTTTGAGCGAATTCCAGTACGTGGGCGAGTTTCGACCCCATGTTTAGAAGAGCGGGTTCGGGAGGAACCGCCTATTTCCTTTCCTTTACGTTTATCCGCCAAATGATTATGGCGAGGCTCGCCAGCCTTCGAGGATTCGCCTACTTGGGTAAGCTCGTATGCTCGGTGTGGTTTGTTCGCATCAGGGATATGACCTGAGAAGCGAAGTCTTCCTGAGCGGATGGCTCTGCTGTCCTCGGTTGACGCTCCTGATTTGGAGGGCCTTCCGAGGTCGGGCAGCTTGCCTTCCCGTCTAGTGTTTCTCGGGCCTGTGTGATGGTTCAGGCCATTATGAGAAATGGAGGTTTGGACCCCCTGTCTGACGGGTGTTTGCCGTCGCTGTTGGTTAGTTCTCCCAGCGGGGAGAACGTCACCGTGGGTTGTGGCATTGCGGTTTGTGCCGGAGTGAACCGGCGCTTCCTCCGAGGTAGGTGTCTGTGTGGACCGCTTGGCGATCCATCTGGCAGACCCTTGCCTCTTGCGCTCGATCTCTGGCTTGGCCTTGATCGATCGCGAGGGAGTGGGCTCCTCCGATGAGACTCGGTTGGAACCCTCGGGTGCGGAGGTTTTGACCGTCTGAGGTCGGCCTCGGCGCACAGCTCTGTGGCGTTTGCGGGACGCATTGCCACCCGAGGATGAGGAGGACAAGTATTCTTCGTACTTGGCCTGGTCGAACTCGATTTCGAGGGACTCTACTGTCGTTCCGATAGTAACCTCATCAAATAGAGCCACCACCATTTCACTCGATGAAACAGCTGCTCCCACTGTGGTCGCCATCTTCTGTAGGGTGAAAATTTGATTCTTCCGAAGGAAGGAGTTTCGTTTGTATTTATAAGAAAGCTTATTACAAACTAACAAATCAAATGTTTACAACAGAAGCAGAGGGAAGGCCCTCTTTGTTTTTGTGTGGGGACTTTAGGTGGCTATAGGACGCTTCGCTCGATGGTCGGGTCGAGTCTGCTTCCCTTGGACCGTTTGAATGAGGTTGCTGGAGAGCTTCAGTTCGCAGTAGAAGCTCGGGGCAATGGAGTTCGGGTCTGCTTGGTTCGTCGGCGATCGGAGCCCGGAACTAGGCAGCAGTGCTGTAATGCAAGGATTTGCTAACAGCTTGGTCTCAACTCTTTTTTCTCCAAGTTTTGCGACCTCTCTTCCATCGTGCTGGAAGGGGTTTTTAAATGAAAGAAGGACAGCTTGACTTCTCCTTGAATTGTGGGATGTGACCACATCCTCTTCAGAGACGTCTCGCCGTTCCTCGATACCATGAACGGTCATTCCAGGGATTGTGTTCTATGTCCTGTCACCTACGATGGGAAGGCCCATTCTTGTATGTGAGGCAACAAACGACTGCTATCCGAGTGGATTTGACCGGCATTAATGAACCGCATTTATGAGTTCGCAGATCGATGAAGTGTCTGTCCGATCACTTGTACTGTGCGCGACCACCCGGCGTGCTTTGAGTACGATGCTTTCTCCTTTCCGGCCAGGAGAGGCGGTGAAGTAGGTGTACAGTACTCGAGTGGGTCTAGCCAGCTTGCCGAGTGCCGGCGGATCCACCTCCAGACTCAGACAGCCGAGGTGAGTCGCATTTATGAATGCTCAGGTTGACTCGACACCTGTCCAGTCCCTTCGCGCTGTGCGCACTGCGAGCGGCCGTTTGACGGTCCTGGGGTACTGTGCTATCTCTCCCTTCGGGTCGAGAGAGATGGGAAGGTCCATCTCAGCACGTGGGGTAGTGGATACCCAGCTGTACTGACGGTTTTGGGGCTTGCTGACGGATTCGACTCCGAACTCGGGCAGGCGAGTTGAGCGAAGAGCGAATTTCCGCCATCCTGATCGACCCTGACTCATGCTGGCGAGTCGACCGTTAGGCGAACCTAGACTTGAGTACAGTCGACGTCTACGCGGTTTAGGTCCGTGCCAGAGAACTGGGCGTGCGAACTCTTCTCGTAGGCAAATTTCCTGTAGACCCATAGAGGTATTTTTTACCGTCTACAGCGTTCTGCAGCGATATTGAGCTGTGTTGTGCAGTGATGTGAAGCTACGTTCTGCAACGATGTAGAGCTGCGTTGTGCATCGATGTGAAGCTGCGTTCTGCAGTGATGTAGAGTTGCGTTGTGCAGCGATGTGAAGCTGCGTTCTGCAGCGATGTAGAGCTGCGTTCTTCAAAGTTTGAAGGTGTGTTTCGCGCGTTGCGGAACTGCGTCTGGCGACGATTTGGAGCTGTGTTTGGCAGCGATTAGAGCTGCGTTCGGCAGCAATTTGAGCTGCATTGGGCAGCGATTTGAGCTGCGTTGGGTAGCGATTTGAGCTGCGTTCGGTAGCGATTAGAGCTGCGTTTGGCGGCGATTTTGTGGCTGCCTTTCGAACGGTGAAGTTGTAGCTACCTTTTCTGTCTTTATATATGGATAACACCAATGACCATTCGAGAAGGTCCTATTCAGGCCATTTGTGACAATTGAGGCATCTCATTAACGCTCTATCTCTTTGCATGGCTTTGCACTTCTCAGCATGTCGAATATTTGCCCATAGTTCTCTAGATCTTCCTGCTTTTCTAAAATCATTACAATGCTCATCAGCATCTCTAATAGTTGCTAATATAATATTAGTCATGTTGTTGTCGCAGCCATCAAGATCAATCATCTCAAACATAGGACTGTGTTGATAGCTGAGGATGCAATGATTGCAGTACTTCAACTTTTAGAGCGTAGTCACTTGTGTTTTGACTGTAGTGATGAATTCTACCTCTCAATTTTTTCATGGCCCATAGGGACGTCCCTCGATTGTAACTTTCTATTGGTAATAAGAAAGTCGTCTGATTATAACTTTCATTGTTAGAGCTTGATGGGGATCAGCTATCCATTGTGATTTTTTAGACAACCTACAATAGATGAGTATAGTACAGAACCTGACAGGTCCTCAATAGGATGGGTATGACTATAACTTAAAATGTATTAGTATAGTTTTTTTCTAAAATATCATTATTTTGTCATGTTATCATTGATTGTGGCATTTGTCTGTGCAGGAGCTTAGATTGTGGCATTTTCATGATGGGATACATATATTCCATCATCAATAGCACAACTTTATTCATTCTAGAACGATTATGATTTTAAGAGTAAAGATCATTATTGCATTTATCTTGGAGGAATTAGAAAATCTGCTAAAAATATTTTTACCCAGGAAGTAGACTCTGAATATATATGTCTTGAATGTCCTTATTGTTGAAGTTGTGTAGGAACTTAGATCTGTGAACTTGACAGCTTCATTTTGTGTTTGATTTTGTAGTGTCAATTTTGGGTAATGGTGATTTTGGACACCGAGTATAAATGCCCAGTTAACTTTATTATTTGTTGTACATTGTGTTGCATAGTGTGTTGATCTTTGTAGTGGTGATGTGTAATTGTTGCTTCATACTATAATTATGTTCTTATTGTTGAAACTGTACTGTTTCAGAGTTTCGGTAGTGGTGATTTTGGATTATTTTTATTCAATCTCCATGATGCATTTATCTATTGATCTTGAAATTGTTGCACACCAGTTTAATGTTATGTGCTTGAGTTTAGTGGTTGATATATATGAATAATGCTCTAAAGGTTCTATAATTCCTTGACCACTTCTTGGTTAAATCCCAGGTTGGTTCGAATCTGCTATGTGCTTGATTTATTTTCTAGGTTTTGAAAAAGTATAGCTCTTTATAGTAAAGTGTAGCACCTTACTACCAAAGTGTAGCTCTTTATGGCTAGGTATAGTTCTTTATGACCATAACATATCTCTTTATTGATAAATTATAGTTTTTTATTGTCTCTGAAAATTCTAAAACTTAGTGGGATAAATCAAATTAGTTTTTTCTAAGCAATATAAATGTGTGATGACATGAACGATGTGTTGCTTAATCAATTATTCATGTCGACGAGAGGTTCACTCTCAATTTTCTAGGTTTTGGAAAAGTATAGCTCCTTATAGTAATGTGTAGTACATCATCATGATATGTAGCTCTTTATGGCAAAGTATATCATTTTAAGATAATAGTATATCTCTTTAATGATAAAGTATAACTCTTTATGGTATCTGAAAATTCTAAAACTTAGTGGGATAAATCAAATCAGTTCTTTTCTAAGCAATGTAAACACGTGATGACATGATGATATATTGCTCGATCAATTATTCATGTTAACGAGAGGTCCTCTCTTAATTTTCTTGGTTTTGGAAAAGTATAGCTCTTTATAGTAATGTGTAGCACCTTATCATGAAACTGTAGCTCTTTATAGCAAAATATAGCATTTTATGACCAAAGTATAGCTCTTAATTGATGAAGTATAGCTCTTTATGGTCTCTGAAAAATCCAAAATTTTGTGGGATAAATCAAATCAGTTTTTCCTGAGCAATGTAAATGCGTGATGACGTGTACGATGTGTTGTTTGATCAATTATTCATGTCAATGAGAGGTCTACTCTCAATTTTCCTGGTTTTGGAAAGGTATAGCTCTTTATAGTAATGTGTAGCACATTATCATGAAAATGTAGCTCTTTATGGTAAAATATAACATTTTATGATCATAGTATAGTTCTTTATTGATAAAATATAGCTCTTTAAGGTATCTGGAAATTCAGAAACTTTGTGGGATAAATCAAATCAGTTCTTTTTTTAGTAATGTAAACGTGTTATGATGTGTATGATGTGTTGCTTGATCAATTATTTATGTCGACGAAAGGTCCACTCTCACTTTTTTAGTTTTTGGAAAAGTATGACTATTTATGGTAAAGTGTAGCACCTTATTACCAAAGTGTAGCTCTTTATGGAAAGTTATAGCTCTTTACAGTCTAGCATAGCTCTTTATTAATAAAGTATAGCTCTTTATGATCTTTGGAAATTTTGAAACTTAGTTATCTCAGGAAATGTAGAATGTTAATTTTGATAAGATAACATGAAAGGTTTTGAGTAATGTGTAGCAAACAGAAATAAAATTAAAACTAACTAAAATAGTTACACAAATTTACACTAATCAAAATAGTTTGTTTTTTATCTTCACCACCAAAATAAGTCCATGAAGATCACAATCAAACTATTTTTTGATCTTCACCACCAAAAATATTCAAAAGCATGATATTTCAGTCAGTGGTTGGTTACATGTTCGTCGATTGTGATTTTACTCCTTACATTGGCTACACTTCAACATTATGGAAGGATTTAATCCAGAAGGGATCCACTTTGTTTTTGGCCTTTCTCTACGACTCGGGTTAATGGAGGTCCAATCTCTATATTCTCATATGTTATAATTGGCTTTTCATCATCAGGAATTGGATATATAGAGAAGGAATAGCACTTGCGATACACTTTCGTGCTGAAATAGTCGAAAATATAAGGATACAATAGCTGATCTTTGTGCCTGATTACGGCAGCCAGATGCTTGCAAGGTAGTCCAAGAACTTGTCATTAGCAATAAGTACACATACGATTCTCCAAATTCACTTTAATAGATAGGGTATCATATACTTCATATAGAACCGACATAGAGGGATTAACATGAAGACAATGTGCACCCTCATTGATTAAAACAAGATGCTCCTCTAGACTAGGAACAATGGTGTAGTCCATTTGTTGGATTCCTCGCATCTATCATAGCTCATTTTCATCATCTTCACCTGGATGTGATCAACCAATTATGCTATCAGTTAAAATCGGGCTTCCTCAATCCATGCATTGAAGGACTCAACAAGATTTGAGTTAACCACCCATACCTGCAACCATGTTATAGCTATAGGATTATTCAAATGCATACAAGTTCAAACACACATATCAGGGAATTCAATCACAAAGACCAAAATATATAAAAATGGTGACCTCTTTCTAGGAAAATAATAATTAGCCCAGTTTTGTGGACTCGTATTTAGCATTCCAATAAAAGCAACAGATTACTTATTATGGAGCTCGTTGCATTCATTATGATAAGCATGCATTGTATAGGCATATGCGGCTCTCATCATAATATGAACACAGTCATCCCTAAGTGGTGCTGGTAACCACAAGTTGTTCTTATAATTAGAAATTAAATGGTGGATGCAATAATTATGATATGAACAAAGGAAGCAATTCTTGACGGAATTTTAAAGTCCTTTGTCTCGATCAGAGATTATAACCATCTCAACATTCGAAATATATGGATCACCTGAATTGTACAATATGTCACGAATGCATTCGAGGAACCACTCCCAATTGCTCTCATTCTCGGTTCCACAAATGTAAAGAGCGATAGGAAACATTCCTCCATCTCCATTCAAAGCGGTAGCAGCAAGTAGAGTTCCTTTGTACCTATCAAAAAGATGGGTGCCATCCAAGAATAGAATTGGTCTACATCTATTGACAAAACCCTTCCAACAAGCATAATATGAGATAAAAAATGTAGTAAATCTATCATCTTCGTGTTCTAGATGGACAATTGATCCTGGGTTAGTTTTCGTAACTTTATCCTTGTACCATCTAAGTTGTTCATATGAATGTTTTGCATACCCATATAACTTCTGTTGAGAAAGCTCTTTCCCACACTAAGTTGTTCCATAGGGGATATATGTTGGCCCTATGGTTTTGATGATGATTTGTCAAATAATTTATAGCTAATCTATTTTTTAGTTTTTGTGGTTTGTTCTTCTCTTTACAGGTAATTCAACACATGGCAATCAAGAGTTAAAGATTTAAGTTCATATGTGTGTATTCACCTAGGTATAAGAGTAGTTTGCTTACATAGATCATATGATTATATTTAAGCTCAATATGTAAACACAACACAAGTTTGACTTTTTCTATCATACAAATAATTTTTTATCAAACTTTGTTACAATAGCTTTTATTTCATGTTTACATCTCTTTCATACTTCATAATATATATATATATATATAATGATATATATATATATATATATATATATATATATATATAATGTATGCATGATATATATACACAAGTTTACAAATCATAGTTCAATTTTTGTGTTCACGAAAAATAGGTTTTATGAACACTTTTCAAAAACAGTGAGTTTTTATAAATAAAAATTGCATTTCCAAAAAATCTTTTTCAAACATGTTTATTTTATCATTTAGAAACTTTCCCCAAAGTTTTACTAATTTTAGAAATGATTTGATATTTTTAACGTATTTTCCAAATCAGCCAAAAACCTGTATTTCAGCCTGTATCAGCTTGCGGTCGACCGCCATGGTCGACCGTCAGTAGTTCATTTTCAAATTATGCCTTTTATTGGATCGCAGTCGACCGTGGTTCATCCAGAGACTTTCGCGGTCCTGCTGGTGTTTTCAAAGATGTTTACTGTTCTTTGTGCTTCGCAGTCGACCGCCGAACTGATGATTGCTTTTCAACAGCTATTTTCTGATTTGATTCTCTGGGGCTATTTCTATCTTTTCAATGCTGTTTTGGCTGATGTCTTGAGTGGGTATAAATACCCCAGTGCCTTCCTCTTTCAACAACTAAGAGTTTTGTTTTTACAGTGAATTTTTAACAAAAGATTAAGAGCTGTTTAAGCTGGTATTGTTTGTTTGTTTCAAAAGAGGTTTTCTACAATAAGAAGAGGCTATCAATTTTAACTGAGGATCATATCCTTATTATCCTCTACAGTTCTTCTTGTCTATTGAGAAGTTTTCCTAACTCATCTTTTCATATAGCTTGTTATTTCATTTTCATATCTTAGCTATATTTATTGAGTTCCATATTTTCTATTCACTGTTATCACACACACTATATTGAGCTTATAATATTTCCATACTATATATTGTTGGGTAGTGGTGTGTGATTTAGTGAGAGTTAGCTTCATTGTGTTCTCATTTGTTATCGAGAACAAATCATTGTATTTAACCATTATTGTGAGTATCACTTGTAATACACTTGTACACCGAGAGAAGTGTGAGGCGTGAGACGGGATCGAATCCAATAGGAGTGACGTCGGTTGACGAACCTAGGAAGAGGTTGTATCCGATCACTTGAGGAGGAGGACACGAGCTAGGTTCCTACACTTAGTGTGTAAAGTGTGATTGCATAGTGTTTGTTGTGTGAGAGTTTTCGGTAAACTTGTAAACCGAGTGTGTAGAAGTTTCAGCTTCCAAACCGAATTATGATAGTGGAGATCTCCTCGAGGTGATGAGTGGGGACATAAGTCGTGGTGACCGAACCTCGTAAATATATTGTGTAATTGTGTTTTTCTTAGCGTATATTTTATTTGTGCTTATTCATATCATTCTTGTTCATATCCATCTTATATATTTATTGCAAGAACAAATTAATCAATATAATTTTTAATTAGCATTTAATCGGGATTAGATTAGCATAAGACCCTAATCACCCCCTCCCCCCTCTAGGGTCTAACAATATCAACCCTAAACTCTCTCAGAAGCTTCTTTTTAAGATCAATTGCACGGTAGGTGGGTTGTTCTTTTAGTATGAATTTCACGATATTTGCAACCCACTTACGAGACGCCCATGGATGTCTCTTCTCTCCTATGCCTCCTCCGAGAAAACTATGTGCACGACCAATTTTCTTCACATAAAATCATTTGTAGTCTGTACGACGGTTTCAATGAACCATCCATTCACAGTCAACACCCTTGCATTTTACTATCAATCCTCTAGGTTCATTTTTTAAATAATCAAAGTTAAAATCGAGCACAATTGAGTAATTTCCGAGACTTTGCCTTAGATGTTCAATGTCATTAAATTCTTGTCCAACACTTCTAATTAGGGCTATCCATTTGGCCCCAAGGCCATGGCCTGGCCCGATGCTCGGCCCGAAAACCCTGGCCTGGCCGAGTTCTGGGCCCAAGCTAGGGCCGCGTCGTCGGCGCCCGCACCGACCGTGCTCGCCGGAAACCCTGGCCTGAACCAGTTCCTGCCGGGCCAGGACGCGTCATTGGCGCCCGCACCAGACCCAGCCCGGCCAAAAACATTGGCCTGACCGAGTTCCCGACCGCCGGCTAGGGCCGCGTCATCGGCGCCCACATCGGACCCGCCCCGACCCGCCAAGTATCATACCAAGCAGAAGCGGTCGAGTCGGGCCGAGTCGGCCCAGATTCGGCTCGGTCCCGGCCGGCCATAACGGTCATATTTTAGCTTTTGACCAAAATACCCTCAAAAACAGTCAAACTTGTCAAAATTTGAGGGTATTTTGGTCATTTGCCTAGGGGACTACCTCTATAAATAGAGGGAGTTTTTAATTATTTTTCTCATCCAAAACTCATCTACTTTTCTGTAATACTCTTTAATACTTGCTTTTGCTCTTTAATTCTTCAATCAAATGGCTTCCTCCTCTGATTATGAAGGGAAAATCCCAACTCCTAATCTTGAACTAAGTCATAATACTTCTACTACAGGAGCTATAGCTACTCCTACTCCTATCGATGTTGATCACGACAAAGGTGGCGATGATTCTGCACCAAGATCTCCTAAAAGGCCGAGATTTGATGTGTGAAACTTTTTGGAGAAGATAGAAGTCACCAGGGATCAACACAGTAGGCTTCTCACCCAGAAGGCTAAGTGTGCATTGTGCGGTCATATTTTCTAAGCTCATCATAAGAGCAGCAACAACCACCTCAAACGCCATTTAGAGAAACACAACAAAGGTCAGACAACGCCTCAAGGTGATATCCGACAATCTTTACTCTCTCAATCCTCATCTTCCGGTAGTTTTGGTAGTTGAAACTATGATGCAGTCTGTGCCAGGAAATGCGTCATCATGTTTATTATTCTTAAAAACGTTCCTTTTAAATTAGTAGAAAATGATGAATTTGAAGATATGTTTATAGATGGTTTTTATCGCGCATTTAAAAAAATTTCTCGTCAAACTTGTCAACGTGATATTTTAAAATATTATCAAGAGAAACAAACAAAATTAATTTCTTATTTTCAAAGTTTAAAATGTAAATTTTTTTTAACTTCTGATATTTGGACATTTAGAGCATAAACTGGTTATTTATGTATCACAGCATACTAGATTGATGATAATTAGAAAATGTTTAACAGAGTTATTTTTTTATTGCATTTGAAGTTTCACATAGTGGTATTAATATTACAAATTTAATAATTAAAGAACTTATAAAATTAGAAATTTTAGAAAAAATATTTTCTCTTTCACTAGATAATGAAAATAATAATAATGTAGCTGCTGATCATATCAAACCATTTATACTATTGCCATGTCATGGTGATATTTTTCATATTAGATGTGTGTGTCATATTTTAAATTTAATTGTTCAAAGTGCATCTAGTGAAATTAAATCCATGATAAAAAATGTTAGGATAGTAGTTTATGCTCATAATGCTTTTGAACAAAGAATTAAAAGATGAAAATAATTGTATAAAAGGAAAAAAATTTAAAGCCATACTAATTCCAAAAGATGTTGACCATAGATGGAATTTTACCTATGCAATGTTAAATATAGCAATAGAGTATAAAAAAATTATAAATGATTTTATTGCTTTCTATACTTCTATTTCTAGCTTTGGTAGTATGTATGAAATAACTGAGGATGAATAGACAATTATATATAGTGATGTTTGATACGGGTGTATCTTATCTTCGGGAGCTTAGCGATCCTCATGGGAGCTTGAGAATAGATGATTCTCATGATAGCATGAGAATATGGGTGTAAAACAGTACAGTGGAATGCAGGTGGAAGCGTGGAACAAGACGACGAGCAGCAGATTTGAAGAATCCAGTTTTTAGCTCGTGAGTCGACTCATACATGAACATGAGTCGACTCATCAGGTTGAGTCGACTCATGTCTGTCATGAGTCGACTCACAAAACCCAGTCGTTTTATCAAAAGTTTCTGCTCGATCGACTCATTAGTTTATGAGTCGACCCATGAGTCATGAGTCGACTCATGTGAGGTCATGAGTCGACTCATCGATGGTTTCCTGGTTTGGTTGGGTTTCTGTTCACACGAATTCCTGTTGGTTTTGGGCTTGGTTATTTACCAGATTGCCATCCACATTTGTACACCTATATAAAGGATTATTTTAGGGTTTCTAAGTAATCAGAGGTAATTAAGAGAGTTTTTAATCATTGTATTAGGGTTTAGAGAGGATTGAGAGGTTGTTCTTGATTCTAGTGAGATTGTGAGAAAGAAATTTGTAATAATTGATTCTTCATAATCTAGAGAAGGTATTTTCCTTCACCATACTGAATTGTTCTTATGTTTTAGTTGTCTTCTTCTTAACCCACCTTTTGCTAATTCCATGACCAAAGAGTGCTCGCACGATGACTCGTATCAAGTTGGTATCAGAGCCATCAGATCCTGTGAAGGGGGCATCCTGTGTATGGTCCTTATTCGGTCCCAATACAAGAAGCTTGGCGAGATCCTTATTTCATTGGAAGGAGTTCAGGTTTTAAGGAAGGAGAAGATGGCTGAAGGAGACAATTCAGCGAGGATTGATGCATTGGAGAAGCAGATCAAGATGATAGGTTTGACTCTCAAACAACTCGTCAGTCTTATCCATGGAGATGATAAACAAGGTGAATCTTCTTCGAAGAAAATTGTTGAGTCTGATGTGGAGAGAGTAGATTCAGATTCCGATGAGGAGGAGGAGACCGTTAAGGCTGCATTGCATCAAGTGGGTAAGAATTCTTATCAGAACCTGAAGAT
Organism: Asparagus officinalis; assembly: GCF_001876935.1. Taxonomy (NCBI): domain Eukaryota; kingdom Viridiplantae; phylum Streptophyta; class Magnoliopsida; order Asparagales; family Asparagaceae; genus Asparagus; species Asparagus officinalis. Next base: position 46,377,492 of record NC_033798.1, read on the forward strand.
TGACTTTAAGATGGAGATTCCTATTTATGATGGGAGTGTTGATGTCGAGAGGCTTGATGACTGGATCGAGCGGATAGAGACGTATTTTACTCTTTATGGCTATTCATCAGAAGAGAAGATAGTGTTCGCGACTTTGAAGCTTTCAGGGCACGCGTTGACGTGGTGGAAATCCTACTTCAAACATGAGAAGAAGGCGGTATTATGGAACAAGTTTAAGGAGTTACTGAGAAAGCAGTTCTACCCGGTGGGATTTCTTGAAGATCATTGGTACAAGTGGTACGGCTTGCGCCAAAGGGTCAATCAAACCATTCAAGAATACACCACGGAGTTCCAGCAGTAGGCGATGGTCCTTAATATTACGACAGAGGAATATTCAGTGTTTATGAAGTATATGGCGGGATTGAGCGATTACATCCGAAAGGAGATGAAGCTATTCACGGTGGAATCAATTACAGAGGCGAGCGTGAAGGCTATTGCCCTTGAGGGCAAGCAAAAAAGGGCAACGAGGCTAAGGGAGACTCCAAACAGACAGGAGGTAAGTCTAGTGGTTCTCAATCTAAGGAGGAGAAGAAGAAGGGTGATCCAGGGAAGGCAGGGCTAATTTGTAGTCACTGCGAGAAGACAGTGTACACAGCTGATTGGTGCTGGGAGAAGTATCATCATCTCAAGCCAAGAGGGTTGAAGAAGAAGGAGAGAAAAAGGCATACATGATAGCTCAAGGTCCGAAAGAAGTCCCGGGGATGACAGAGCCCAACAACAGTCTCAACCTTATGGCGGGGAAGCAGACCACGAAAGAGGACGACGACCCGAGAAAGCAACTCTTTGTTCTTTAAGTTGCAAGTGAAGACCAGTTTGGTTGATGCCATTGTTGATTCGGGCAGCGAGAAGAATTTGATATCCGAGGCATTAGTTCAGAAGCTGGGCCTGAAGACAGTCAAGCATCTGAAGCCCTATCCATTGGGGTGGATTCAGAAGGAGGAGAAACTGAGTGTAGTTGATCAATATACTGTTAGATTTGTGCTCCACGAGTCGTATATTGACAAGGTCACGTGCGACGTCGTTCCATTGGATATTTGTCAGATTATACTGGGCAATCCTTACTTATAGGATAGATATGCAATCTACGAGAGGCGGGCTCAGAAGTACACCTTCACTAAAGATGGTGAAAAGTTCATATTTTGTTCGGCATCTCTTCCGAGGGAGACAAGCTTGGGGACAGTGACGCGAGTGAAGAGACTAGTGAATGCAAGCAAGAAGTTTGTCTCGTTGTGCATTAGACATCCAGAAAAACCATCGACAAAGGATTGTAACTTGGGATGAAAGGTGACTACGACGAGACGCGGGATAGATGAGATGTTTTTGATCGGACGTCGAGACCAGGTTCCTAGCAGGGCCAGATGGTGCAGAAAAGATGGAGGAGCTCGAGAGTTTCCTCAGGAAAAGTTCTAACTTGAACAGGACTTCAAGTTCCTAAAGAGGGGACCCATGATACGGGTGTATCTTCTCTTCGGGAGCTTAGCAATCCTAATGGGAGCTTGAGGATAGATGATTCTCATGATAGCATGAGAATAGGGGTGTAAAACAGTACAGTGGAATGCAGGAAGAAGCGTGAAACGAGACGATGAGCAGCAGATTCGAAGAATCCAGTTTTTAGCTCGTGAGTCGACTCATACATGAACATGAGTCGAGTCATCAAGTTAAGTCGACTCATGCCTGTCATGAGTCGACTCATGAAACCCAGCCATTTTATCAAAAGTTTATGCTCGGTCGACTCATCAGTTTATGAGTCGACCCATGAGTCATGAGTCGACTCATGTGAGGTCATGAGTCGACTCATCAACGGTTTCCTGGTTTGGTTGGGTTTCTGTTCACACAAATTTCTGTTGGTTTTAGGCTTGGTTATTTACCAGATTGCCATCCACATTTGTACACCTATATAAAGGATTATTTTAGGGTTTCTAAGCAATCAGAGGTAATTAAGAGAGATTCTAATCATTGTATTAGGGTTTATTAAGGATTGAGAGGTTGTTCTCGATTCTAGTGAGATTGTGAGGGAAAGATTTGTAATAATTGATTCTTCATAATCTAGAGAAGATATTTTCCTTCGCCATACTGAATTATTCTTATGTTTTAGTTGTCTTCTTCTCAACCTACCTTTTGGTAATTCTGCGACCAAAGGGTGCTCGCACAGCGACTCGTATTATGTTATAAGTTTTTTATGATGCTACTATGTTATTATCTGGTTGTTTATTCTAACTATTATTCAAGCTGCTTTAAAATTTTTAAATATTCAAAAAAAATTAGTAATTATTGTATGAATAATTATTTTAGAAATATAATTTTTCAAATGAAAAGTAAATTTAATAAGTATTTTAGGTCTATTCTTATTATTTTTAGTTTGGGGTTTCTTATTGATCCATGTTTGAAGGATATTGGCCTTCAAAGTTTGTTAAATTCTTTGTATGATAACATGATAATAGACACTGATGATGGTCAAACTATTACTACTCTTACTCATCATAATACTATTAGAAATTATTTTCAAAGATTATATGCTGAGTATGCAGGTAGATATGATGTAAGTATACACCAGTCTATAGCTTCCGCTTCTATGAGTTCAAGTCAGGGCAAAGGTATGAGTTTTGATTCGGAATCAATAGTAGCTGAGCTAACTGGTGGATCTAGACTTAGATCATCAACGGAAGTTTCTGAAATTAATCAATATTTAACTATATTTTTAGTTAAATGTTTGTAGGCTGTCTAAAAATCATAATAGATAGTTGATTCCCCATCAAACACTGATGATGGAAGTTACAATCTGACGACTTTCAGAAAGCTACAATTTAAAGACTTTCACGTAGATCGATGAAGGTTATAATCTGATGACCTTCACAACAACTGATGAAAGCTCTAATCAACAACCTTCACAATCAACATCGGAAGTTACAATCTGACGACTCTCACATATCAAAGAGTTAAAACAAAGATTACAAAATGATGATCTTTGCAACACTCTGACAGAAAGAGACTACAAATTGACGGTCTCTTCAAACCAAGACGCAACACCAATTTGACCGCGGATGCAGGTCAAACCTGGCTGCAAACGCAGCTCACATTCAGCTCCAAACGCTGCAAACGCAGCTCAGATCCAGCTACCAACGCAGCTCATGTTCGACCGCAAACGCAGCCTCCGAAAGCTGCCAACGTAGCTTCCATCCGCTGCCAAACGCAGCTTCCAAATGCTACAAACACAGCTTTTAGACGCTGCAAATAAGCTTTCAGACACTGCGTTTGAATGCAGAATTTATGCCAGAATGCGGATTTTACGTTTGACTTGTTCAAATACGAGTTGAACGGTTTCAAAACCGTTTCCCACGATCTGAGGGGATCACAACTCCACTCAGGAGTGATTTAAGGGGTGGTTACATCCCATTAGCCCCACTTAGGAGCAAATTAAGGAGGTGGTTACGCCCCTTAATCCCCTATAAATTAGCTTAGTTCGGGGGAGGGGAGGGGGGGATCTGGGATCCTTCTCTTGGGCAGCAAAGAAGAGATCCTTGGCTTGTCTAACCAATTACGGTTAAGATTAATCAACTCATCAAGAGTTTCAAACTTACCACGCAAATCCTCCATAGTGTCAAATCGTGAGGAGAAGACCACGTTCCAGTGAATCAAGACGTTCGGATCGTCAACGGAGAGCAAATTTGAAGCGAGCATTCGAGGGAGGCACTCCATCGCCACCGTGAAGAACCCAGAATTAAACAAAGGAGAGAATCCAGATTAATTCTCCTCTCTTTTGTAATCAGGAAATCCAATTGTAACTGAGATTAAAATAATACAAATTAATTTTCCTTCATTTCTTTGACTCTAAATTTTTCCACAAACAAAAGATGGCGACTCTGCTGGAGACTAGCTTCTCTGACGAAGAAGTGGTGGCGTAATCTGATGTCCATCTTATTGGGACAACCGTTGAAACTCTTATTGTTGAGTTTGATCAAGCCAAGTTTGAGGAGACCCTCTCATCCGGATATTTTAGCCCCAAGGCTATGCGCAAGATCCGCAAAGTCTTCAAGAAGACTAAAGCTCCAGTTATGGCCGACTCACCGAAGGACTGTCTCCCTTGGGGGTTGTACTGTTCATATAGTCCCCTCTCTGAAGGAAAGGACTTAGCTTCGGCACAACTCTAAAAAAGCCGATCCTCTAATAAACGCGAGCTCCGCGTTTCTGAGCCTCAACACGAGCTCTGCATAAGCCAAGCTAAATGCATCCCTCAGGACTGTGTTTCACCAGCAACACCTAGAGCTCAGGCATGCATTCGGGTGATGAAATTCAATACGAAACCTGATCCATATTCATGTCGAGACCCCCGAATACTCTGCATAGCCTGAGCCTCAACACGAGCTCTGCATAAGCCAAGCTAAATGCATCCCTCAGGACTGTGTTTCACCAGCAACACCTAGAGCTCAGGCATGCATTCGGGTGATGAAATTCAATACGAAACCTGATCCATATTCATGTCGAGACCCCCGAATACTCTGCATAGCGCGAATAGATTGAGGGGCGGATATAAGAAGTTCATGGATTCAAGATATCTCAACCAGATCCATGTTCACCAAGAGTCAGTCTTGTCCAATCATGGACTGGGGGTTCCAATTCAAACCTCACGATCAGTGAGTAGTTCTCCTCGAATCTTCACAACAGATTTGAGAAAGTTCATATCGAGAGAAAGACCGATGCAACAAATCATTCGTTCATTCCAATGTGAACGACTGATTCCTACGGTCCTCTCGGGATGTCAATGCTGCTCATATGCGGCCAAACTGTTGATGTTCGACCAATTTACGTGTAGGGTGAAAATTTGATTCTTCCGAAGGAAGGAGTTTCGTTTGTATTTATAAGAAAGCTTATTACAAACTAACAAATCAAATGTTTACAACAGAAGCAGAGGGAAGGCCCTCTTTGTTTTGTGTGGGGACTTTAGGTGGCTATAGGACGCTTCGCTCGATGGTCGGGTCGAGTCTGCTTCCCTTGGACCGTTTGAATGAGGTTGCTGGAGAGCTTCAGTTCTCAGTAGAAGCTCGGGGCAATGGAGTTCGGGTCTGCTTGGTTCGTCGGCGATCGGAGCTCGGAACTAGGCAGCAGTGCTGTAATGCAAGGATTTGCTAACAGCTTGGTCTCAACTCTTTTTTCTCCAAGTTTTGCGACCTCTCTTCCATCGTGCTGGAAGGGGTTTTTAAATGAAAGAAGGACAGCTTGACTTCTCCTTGAATTGTGGGATGTGACCACATCCTCTTCAGAGACGTCTCGCCGTTCCTCGATACCATGAACGGTCATTCCAGGGATTGTGCTCTATGTCCTGTCACCTACGATGGGAAGGCCCATTCTTGTATGTGAGGCAACAAACGACTGCTATCCGAGTGGATTTGACCAGCATTAATGAACCGCATTTATGAGTTCGCAGATCGATGAAGTGTCTGTCCGATCACTTGTACTGTGCGTGACCGCCCGGCGTGCTTTGAGCACGACGCTTTCTCCTTTCCGGTCAGGAGAGGCGGTGAAGTAGGTGTACAGTACTCGAGTGGGTCTAGCCAGCTTGCCGAGTGCCGGCGGATCCAGCTCTTGGCTCAGACATCCGAGGTGAGTCGCATTTATGAATGCTCAGGTTGACTCGACACCTGTCCAGCTCCTTCGCGCTGTGCGCACTGTGGGCGGCCGTTTGACGGTCCTGGGGTACTGTGCTCTCTCTCCCTTCGGGTCGAGAGAGATGGGAAGGTCCATCTCAGCACGTGGGGTAGTGGATACCCAGCTGTACTGACGGTTTTGGGGCTTGCTGGCGGATTCGACTCCGAACTCGGGCAGGCGAGTTGAGCGAAGAGCGAATTTCCGCCATCCTGATCGACCCTGACTCATGCTGGCGAGTCGACCGTTAGGCGAACCTGGACTTGAGTACAGTCGACGTCTACGCGGTTTAGGTCCGTGCCAGAGAACTGGGCGTGCGAACTCTTCTCGTAGGCAAATTTCCTGTAGACCCATAGAGGTATTTTTTACCGTCTACAAGACCCCCTTCAAAGTTTTCAGACCTAAACTGGCTTGCGTGTGGTCTGGAATACTTTGAATGAAGAAATTGTTGGCGAAGCAAGTGCCTTCGATTTCTCTTAGGATTTTTAGCAAATCCTCAGCTATCAACGGGTTTGATGTGCCTTTACCGATTACCGTTTGAATCGGGCTAGCCATACTATTCTCCTCAGTATGATGAGTTGTCGAACAGTTTCTCTTAGGCTTAATGCTAAGATTTCTGCTCTAACCCTTAGCCATCTGGGGCGTGGGTTTCAACCGTTTAAGCAAGGTCATTCTTTTGGCTTTGTTCGTAATTTTACCTTTGAGGGCGAATGCATCGTCAAGGCGAAATTAATTTTTGAGAGCCAATTCTCGCGCGACTCGTGGGGTTATGCCCAGTATTTGCAGGCGAAACCCTTCCTTTTGTAGGCGGAACCGGATCTGACGGGAGATGAGCCACGTGTCTGCTGATAGAGCCTCGTGCTTCCCAGCTAAGACATTGGATCGTGGCGATCGTGACTTGACAGCACGATCCTCGTGCGTTTCGCCCTGCGACGTATCGTGGCCGTGGTTCTCGGACTCAAGTGCTGCTGAAGGTATCTCCTTGCTTCAACTTTTGTGTAAGTTTAGTAGGTGTTCCTCCCCCAACTGTTCCCTGTATCGCTTGTTGCGTCTTACAGGTCGAGAGGAGGCGCCGGCTGCCGAGGAGCATGCGGTCGATCCCATTCTGATTTCGGACGACGAATCTGAAGGCCGTGCGAACTCCGCTGCTCCGGATCCCGCTCCCCAGCCGGGAGCCGAACCTTGCCTCGAAATTCCTCCCATCACGACGCTTGCTCCGGGCCAGAGGTCTGTTCCCTCCGAGTCTCAACCGTGGCAGGCCCGTATTGAAGAGTTCGAAGGTGCTGTAAGGCAGGCAATTTCCCTCGTCGAACTCGGTATGGGTAGCTTTGACAGCTTCAGGCAGTCCCTCTATGATCGCGTGGCCGATTTACGGCGATCAGGTGAAAACCGTCTCGCTACCCGTTGCGTGCGTGAACTCCGTCTCTTGGAGCCACGCATGATGGTGCTAGAGGACTTGCTACGGGGAGGTCCGGAGGCTAAAATGGCATCCTGTCTAGCTCACTTCGGGCGTCAGGAAGCCCTGGAACAGGAAACCCGCTCCAAGGAGATAGCGGATTTGGAGTCTGCGGCTAACTTTTGGGTGAGCCAACAACGTTTGCTAGAGGAGCAAGTCATTGACCTCAACCATACCATGGCTCGCCTGAGGGCCGAGTTAGGGCAGGCGGAGGCGAAGTGGAGGGCGCTCCAATCCGACGTGGTCAAGGTTAATGAGAACGCTGAGGCAGAGACTCGACGCCTGCTAGCTTTGCGTCAGACAGATGCTGACGCCATGTCGAACCGCGAAGATCGAATTCAGAAAGCCGCTGAAAATAAGGCTCGGGAAGACCACGCGAGCTGACGCCATGGAACCGCGAAGATCGAATTCAGAAAGCCGCTGAAAATAAGGCTCGGGAAGACCACGCGAGCCAGGTAGAGGCGGTCAAAGAGGAGATCTCCACCTTCAGCGTGTCCGACTAAGACTTCTGCCTCAGGATTGTATTAAGACCTTTTGCTTGCCTGTTTTGCATTTGAAAGTACGCCATGACCCGTAAGGTCATAACTTTGTTCAAATGTATTGTTTTGAAACACTGGGTGTATGTTTTGCTTCTTTGAACATTTCATTATGACTTTCGCAATTTGCAAAAATATAACTTTGTTCAAATGTACTGTCTTAAAGTATCAATGAGGTTTTGTGTCCGCTCATTGCTTGTGTATTGGCGAGATTTAATTTGTTTTCAGGCGAGATTTTGATCGCGGCGAGTTCCGCTTGGAAGCTAAACTCAACTGTTGGCGAGTTCAAGCAGATGAGTAACCTCTTTTGCTGGCGAGTTTCGCTTGGAAACGCAACCCAACGGCTGGCGAGTTTATGCTGTGTGCGAGACCCGTATGATGGTGGGCTTGTGTTGAAAACCCGACCCGATTCGCCTGGCGAGTTTGAATTGTAGGCGAAAACTCGAGCACGCCTGGCGAGTTTGAATTGTAGGTGAAAACTCGAGCAGTTAGCGAGTTGATCCAATAGTCGGGGATCCGACTGCGGGCGAAACTTGTGCCACGTGTCGGTCGGCGGGCCCAAGTGCTTGCCAGCCAAGACTCTGCAGGCGCATTAATGCTCATTAATGGTGAAGTGACCGGTCGCTTCGCCTCTCGTGCCCCAATCCGATCTGTCGGTTTGGGGTTTCGAGAGTAGCCTTAAAGGCGCTGAGTTCGAAGCGTCGCAGGGCGTTCTGACCGTTTGATCGCTCGGGGTGCCGAATCTCAGCCGTTGGGCTTCTTATAATATATATCCATACTCATCTCTCTCCAGCAGAATCCTTACTGCTTCAAGAGAAATCCGCCAGAAAGAGCTTTCCCAAGAACTTCTCCCTCTATGGCTTCTTCTTTCGATCAAAGTGATGCTGAGGGAGTCGGTCCATTTTACCCCCCGTTGTTCTCCTTGGTGAGGCAACCGGGAAAGGCCTTGGTTCTCCTTGGTGAGGATCGACGCTTTATGGAAATTTTGCAAATTAACCCTCTTCTTCTGAGAATTTGCAAATTAGTCCTTTTACCCCATTTTGCTCTCCTTGGTGAGGCGATCGGGAAAAGCCTTGATTCTCCTTGGTGAGGATCGACGCTTTAAAGATGGGTTTTGCTTGGTCAAAACCACATCTCATAATAAAGGGGGCGTTTTGACGCTGCATCGTGCTTTATAAGGCAGGGATATATTGTCGATATACCCTATCTTATAAATGCGCAATGTGGCCAAATCGTCTCGCCCTTTATAAGGTAATGACTCTATCTTACCAATTTGTAAGATGAGTTCAATTTCCTTTTATATCTGAAATTAACAAACACTTAACTGCTTGTTTTCAGTGGAATATCCTTCCGGAGCCTTTTCATCGCATGCGGTGAATGGACGTCGTGACGAATATTATTCGACGTCTGATGACTTTTCGCCCATTCCGCTTACTTCTCAGTTTGGTCCGGGCACGTCGCCGGAAGTTGCTCAAGTGGTGAGGGAAGGTGGACATCAAGCCCTTCGTCAACTGATTACAGATGCGCCTCTCGTGAAGGATGCCGGTTCCGTTCAGTCTCTCAGGAAGACTGACTTCTTGTTTGGCGACTCTACCAGAGATCCCGATGCAGCATTTATTGAAGCTGAGCAGTGGCTTTACCAGACTGGCAGTCGTTTTATGTATTTGCCGAAGATTCCTCGACACCGTTCTTTGACTGAGCTCAGGCGCCAGGCTGTGAAACGGGAGATGTCGTGGCGTTTGACAGAGGAGCATGAGAGCGTCCACTGCGGCTATGTTACTCATCAGGCAGTTCCTGGTTCGAGCAGGGATCACATTGTTGGACTGCGTCCTGGAGTACTGGGGCTAGATACTCCGCCTCGTAACGAGTTCCTCGCCACTGCTTCTACTTTGAGGAATCGCCTCGCTAACTTAGGACGGGAGATGCCTGCACCGCGCCACAGATTCTATGGTTGGGTCCATTCTTTGGACAGGTTTTGGTGGGCTCGTATGACGAAGTACGTCTTGAGCCGATGGAGCGAGGAGTTACATGCTTGCGGCCTTTATGCAGCCATTCGGGCCACCATGCATGGTTTGCCTACAAGCGCGAAGCATTTCTTTGCCCTATGCGAGCTTTATAATCCAGATTCCAACACTTTTCTGACCAGGCACGGAGAGTTGGGCTTGGCTCTACATGAGATGCACAAGATTTCTGGTTTGCCCATGGGACAGATGTTATACCAGGAGTACTTTCCCTCCAACCATGAGTTGAGTCAGCTGAAGGATCGCATGCCCGACCGCTACGAGACCTTATGGGACCTCACTTGTCATTATCACATTGCTTTGGCGCAGTCTAAGCCCCTAGCGAAGAGGACCAAAGCAAATGTGAGCCTGAAGCAGTTCGCATCATATTTGTTCAGGAATCTGGAGAGCCATTCTGGCCAATCTATTTGTGAACTGGCACCGCTGACTCCTTCAGAGGTTAATGAGCTGCTGAAGAAGACTGATGCCCGTTCCTATATCAATAGCAGTCCTGAGAGCGGCTTTCCTGCAGGGACCAAGTTCAGATCATTTTTATTCCATGCGACTGCACCGATTCGTCCGATGACCCTCCTTGCCGGTTATCTCGCCATCTGGTTGAAGAAATGTGTGGTCCCGTATCAGTCTGGTGACGCTCTGCCACTGGAAGTGCTCTATCCTGCAGTTCAGCTTGCCTACAAGAAGGAACTTTCGCTTCTTCCGGTGATGGTGGCTAACATTCATCGAGGGCTTCGACAGATTTCTGGTGCTTTTACACGGAGAGATAGCGAAAAGCCGACTGAGATTCCTACCATTAAGGTGGAGCTTCCGTATATTTATTTGATGGCTTGGTTCGTCCTTCATCGTTCCGATGTGATGTCGGTACCGAATGCCATAGACCAGTCTGTTCCCTTTCTACAGCTGCTTGAGAATGGCGAGTGGGGGTGCCGAGGATTCACTGATATCAGGAGGCAGTTACAGGTCCACAAGTGTTGGGCGTTCTCCGCTTGTTTTCCGCAGTTCTCCAGCCGGTATGGAGAATGCTTGATTGATGAGGAGAAGCCGAGGGAGTATCGTACTTATCTGGATATCGGCTGGTTTAATTGGCTGATGAACATTAGGCCGGGTTACCTGACTTTCCGGGTGGGGAACCAGTGTTTTATAGAGCCGTATCTACCATGCCGATTTGCTCGCCAGTTTGGTTATGACCAGCTTTATGTCGGGAACCCGCGCCAGCAGCTTCGGGCTCATGGAGGTCTGGTGGACGGTCTTCGTGCATGGTTGTGGACCGTGACAGGCTGCACTGGTGCTAGGTTCAGTCTCCCAGGTACTGAGCGGCAGTTGAACCTCACTTTCTTGAGCTGCAAGTGGTTGCTAGCAGCTAATAAGACTGTCCCTGTGAAGCCTATCGAAGAGTTGATGGCAGATTGATTCTCGTGTTATCCAGGACGGTGCTCGATCACAGAGGGCGCGGGGCAAAAACCGCCGCATCGATGCAGAAGGTCACAGGGCCTTTAGTTCTGCTGGAGAGGCCTCAGGCGGAGACCCTGAAGACTATGAGGCAGATTTGGAGCAAGGTTAGTCACCTATCTTTCTTTTTTTCTTGCATTTTCAAATTACTATTTCTGACCACTATTCGATATTTCAGGGACAGCGACCAATAGTGATGACGAATTCCGTCCTTTTACCCGGGCAAGACCTTCGATTGTTGTCCGTGCTGATAAGCGAAAAAGATTAGCTCACAAGCCGCATGCAAATTCACGAGCATCTGAGATGAACTTGGCTGATGAAGATCCTGTTAGTGACGGAGGTAACATCTATTCTATAGATCATTTTCTTGATCGTTTAGAACTTCTGGCTCATGCTTTCCCATCCTATGCAGGATATCGTGAGGAAGGCGAGATGAGTCCCGATGATTGTGCATCTCATGGTGAGCCTGACTCATCGCACCAGGTAGAAAAGCCTGCAGAGACCGCCCATGTTGGGGAGCCTGTCAATGAAGGACCCAGTTCGATGATTCCAGGTACATCTTCAAGAGGTAACTTGTCTCTATTGGCCATAGTTTCCTTCCTCCTCCTTCATACTTATATCTTTTTGTGTCAGATTTTTTGATTGATGATTTCGATGGGGAAGGCCTGCCTATGGACACTTCTATGTTCAACTTCATGTATGACTCTCCACGGTGATTTAAGGTGCGTGCCTCTTCTCAAGCTAACTATAGGACTAGCCCCTTCTTTGACTAATGCAACTATAATATGATGTTTCTGTTTTGTGCCTAACAGGAGCTTTCGCTGAGACTGACCCTGTTGAGCCGGCTGTGCGACCAACTCCACAAGTCGATGCAGCTACAGTCATTACATCTCCACCACCCCCAGTGACTCGAGGGGAAGGAGGTATAATTTAATTAACTGAGTAATGCCATTCATTTCCTCATTGAGGCTTTTGACGAATTTCTCTTCTTTGTGTAGGGCTTCCTTCTCAGCTTCATGTCCTCGTTAAGGAGTTGTTATCGGGGAATGACCCTGAGAAGATCATCATCAGCGTAGAAGTCCGCTCTTATTTCTCCTCCCTGACTGCTATAATTGGCAAACTCCTCCACGACGGACTTTCTCTTCGCCAGTTTAAGCCCTATCTTGATTCCAAGATAAATTTGATTAGGGACATAGGATGTCCGGATCTGGCGACGGCTATGGTTGATGACCTTGATCGCTTAGAGCGTGAGCTTCAGATGTTTCATGAGCTCCGGGATGCAGGTGCCTCTTCATTCGTTGCTGCCGAGTTGGATGCTCGCTTACAGACATGGCGCAGTACTCGGATGGTTGCCGAGCTCGAGATTCAGGTGCAGCGGGGCCGAATAGATCGAGTTGAGGCTGACCTTGCCACTAGATCATCTTCACTTGAGGAGCTTGATTCTCAGATAGATCAGCTCCGACGAGAACTCCGTGAGAAGGAAGATGCGAAAATGCAAAATCAGCAAGCACATGCTGCTTTATCTAATGAGTTGAAGTCCTTGAAGCAGACACTGGCTGAGACAGAGGAGGTTGCTGTGAGGACTTTAGCCGCGAGCGAAGAGTCTATCAGAGCTGAGTTGCAGGAGGAGCTTAGGCGAACTTATGAGGAGAAGCTGTTTGAGTTTAGTCAGCAGGTCTTTAGCCATGGGCTTGATGTATGATTTTATTTGCTGAAAACTTCGACATTTGATTCTCTTTAGTGGACCTGGTTTTTTTTTTTATCTTTGTCTTTATTATGATTCCTCATTCCTTTGAAATGATTGACCATAATACTCATAGGATTTTTGGCAAACCCCCAGCCTTCAACGGGTTTGATTAGCCTTTACCGACTACCGTTTGAGTCGGGCTAGCATGCGGATTGTCGGAATCCGTTCCGCATGTAACGTTGTGCTAAGGGAATGAACTCCCTTAGACTTCGTGCTATGATGTCGAATACATAGACTTCGCCATTGTTACGGGAATAGGCTACCCGGCGACACGTGTTAGGTGTTGACTTTAGGATTTTTGGCTAACCCCCAGCCTTCAACGGGTTTGATTAGCCTTTACCGACTACCGTTTGAGTCGGGCTAGCATGCGGATTATCGGAATCCGTTCCGCATGTAACGTTGTGCTAAGGGAATGAACTCCCTTAGACTTCGTGCTATGATGTCGAATACATAGACTTCGCCATTGTTACGGGAATAGGCTACCCGGCAACACGTGTTAGGTGTTGACTTTATCCCTACTTAGGCTTCGGGATAAAATACCCCAGAATCGGACTCTGGTGTCTTTTTGTTCGGAAAAAGACTAAACCGGCGACGCGTGTTAGGCGTCGGCATATCCTTTCTTAGGATTCAGGATGAAATTCCCCATGCGTGTAAGGCATGGATTTTTTTTTGTTATTAATAACAGCCTGCCGCAATGTTGAATATGCGGGCGAGTGTTCTTTTCAACGGTTAAGAACTAACCGGCAGCGCGGGTCAGGCGCAGACTTATCCTTGCTTAGGTTTCAGGATAGAATACCCCAGAATCAAACTCTGGTGTCTTTTTGTGCGGAAAAAGACTAAACCGGCAGCGCGTGTTAGGCGCAGACTTATCCCTGCTTAGGATTCGGGATAAACTTCCTAGGATGAATCCTAAATTGATAAATTTCGGAAAAGATCGATGCGGGAAAGGCAGAATTTTATATTCTATTTCCCGGTCTTCTTTTAGGGTGAAGGCGAACCCGAAAACAAGGAAGGAAGAATTTTATATTCTATTCCCTGATCCTGGAAAGGAAGAATTTTATATTCTATTTCCAGCGAGGAAGAAACTAGAAGTGGGGTGTCCACTCCGAGAATCTGGAAGATCTAGATAAACTTACCTTTTATAGGATTGGTTATCTGATCGAAAGATGAATTCTTCGTTTATCGAAGCGAAATTTCAACTTTGATTATAACTATAAAAAAGTTTAACCAAAGAGAAAGGAGGGGAGTTCTTTCGTTTATCGAAAGGGGACTCCGAACTGAAAATGGACTTCTTGTTCATGGACGGAATCAAGAGGGCCGGATAAACATTTTTGTGGATTCACCGCCAGTTGGACTTGATCAGTGAAAGATTTTGGTGGTAAAGATGTTTTTGGGTTATCCTCTAGAATATTGAGTGTAATATTCTTCGAGGAACTTCCCGGTAAATGGGTTATCCTGAATGTACTAGGGATAGTACTTTTTCAGGAACTTCCCATTTATTGGCATTAATTGCCTGGCGCCTTCTTGAGTAATCAGGCGATATGCGCCGTTTGAATAGACTGTGTCTATTATAAACGGTCCTTCCCATTTGGGTTCGAATTTACCTTTCTTCTTGGAGGTGAGAATTATTGGTCGGCGAGCAGCGAGGACCAGATCTCCTTCCTTGAAGCTTCTTCGGCGGACTCTTTTGTCAAAAGCCCTTGACATCCTAGCCTGGTAGAATTCGATATGTTGTTGAGCTTCCAAGCGCTTTTCATCCAGCCTCTCGAGCTCTTCGAGACGCTTCTGATGTTGTTCTTCGGTCGTCATCTCCGTTGCGAGAGCGATCCGAAGGGAGGGAATTTGAATTTCCAAAGGTAGCACCGCTTCGCATCCATATACTAACGAGTACGGAGTAGCTCCCGTAGGAGTGCGTATGGTGGTGCGATAAGCCCAGAGTGCCTCCCCAAGTTTATCGTCCCAGTCTCGTTTGTTGGTCTTCACGAGCTTAGACAGGATCTTAATGATCGTCTTATTGAAAGCTTCAGCTAATCCGTTTGCAGCTGGATAATACGCTGTTGACGATACATCCTCGATCTTGAATTTATCACAAAACCTGATGAAAGCGTTGCTTATGAACTGTGGACCGTTATCGTGGATGATCCGTCTCGGCACGCCGTGTCGGTATATGACATGATGCTTGATGAAGTTGATGACGTTGTTTGTCTTCACTTCCTTAAGCGGAATCGCCTCAGCCCACTTTGAAAAGTAGTCAGTGATAGCGAGAATAAACCGATCACCTTTGACTGAAGGGGGAAAAATTGGACCGACAATGTCCATACCCCAAGTCTCGAATGGCCAGGATGTAGTTGATGTGTGTAATCGTTCTGGCGGTTGGTGCATATAATTTGCATGCACTTGACAGGCGTGACATTCTCGTGCATATTCGATTGCGTCACGTACCATTGTTGGCCAATAATATCCCATTCTTCTGATTCGATCATATAGCTTGGGACCAGGCTGATGCGCACCGCATTCTCCTTCGTGCGCTTCCTTAAGCACTTCTTTTGCTTCTTCGTTCGAAAGGCATCGGAGGAGCAAATCGTCATACCCCCGGCGGTATAACGTACGGGTCTCGATATTGTAAAAGAACCGTGGTGCTCTTCGGCGAATAGATTCTTTTTCTTTTACATCCTCCGGCAAGATGCCATATTGGACGTAGTCAATGATAGGAAAGCGCCAATCTCGGGACTCAGACCCGATTTGAGTTGAGTTCACCTCCTTGGTGTTTGGGCCCCTATCATCTTCTTCTTCATCGGTACCCATATTGTATAGGGGTACGAAGAGTTGATGCGATCTTACTGTGACTAGCAACTCTGTTTCAGGCGGTCGTGCGAGGGACACTGCTAGTGCCGCCAGTGCATCTGCATAAGCGTTCTGGAGGCGAGGGATGTATTCAATGAAGAATTCCTCAAAGGATTCCGCCATTTTGATGGCCTCCTGGTGATACGGTATCAGGTCTTGGTTCCTGACTTCATACTCTCCACGGACTTGGTTGACTATTAGCTGCGAATCTCCGAAAGCTTCAAGATATTCGACCCCCAGCTCTTTGGCGAAACTGAGTCCAATGAGAAGCGCGTTGTACTCGGCCACATTGTTGGAACATGGACCCGTTAGCGAATAGGCTCGAGGTATTACATGCTTTCCCGGAGAAACTAGGACGACTCCAACTCCGGAGGAGACTGTAGAACATCCGGGGGTTATTTGGGGCAATCAATGATGACAAGTTGATCTATTACTGAGCCATACAATATCAATTAGAATTTGTACCCAAGTCAAACAACAGTTTTTATTACATCCTCAATAGTTTTTGCAATTACAAGTACATGACATGAAGTTTGTAATAATTAAAATAACACAAAAAATTGCTAAGAAAATTGCCGAAATTTTCCAAGCTAGTAGTTGATTTTCGACAAGTCTCAATTCTTTCTTCAGCTTCTTTGATTGCAAGATATATTTATCTCCGTACCTATTTTCTTTGACATATTAGCTTCCTTGGTTGCTTGATGACTCTCCTCTTTCTTCAGCCCATTCGAAAAAATTGCATTCTTTATTTG
The DNA here is from genome assembly GCF_001876935.1 of Asparagus officinalis. Taxonomy (NCBI): domain Eukaryota; kingdom Viridiplantae; phylum Streptophyta; class Magnoliopsida; order Asparagales; family Asparagaceae; genus Asparagus; species Asparagus officinalis. The sequence goes on from NC_033798.1 coordinate 46,393,973, forward strand.
GGAATTTTGCACACCCCCAATAACACCTACCCTTATTTTTTCCATTCTTGCACACTTTCATCGGTGTTTGGAGATTGCAGTCGCAATAAACTTCATAATTAGCATGGCACCCTTCTGATATCATCCTTGATGTCGGGGCAGCAAATTGAAGAGCTTGGGAATTTTATTATTGTTGAAAAATGAGAATGATGGGATTATTTGTGAGGCCTCAAGGTGAATTTATAGCCACCATGCCCCTGAAATAGCCGTTGCTACAGTGATTTGCAGTGATTACTATAAACAACCGTTGCTACAGTGCTTGATGCTTGCAATTTCTGATTCCTGGGCTTATTACCGTTGCTACAGTGTTTATAAGGCTGGAAATAAGCAATTGGGGGCTTAAATAGCCGTTGCTACAGTGGTTGATGCAAGAAAATCTGTTTTTTGGGGGTTATTTCCGTTGCTACAGTGACGATCCCAAAAAAAATTGACTCCTTGAACCAAACATGGTATTAGGAATTGGAACAATTCTATAAAAGTGGGATTACTAATCCTTTGGGTGAAACAAACATTAAAAGCCAAAAAAAGTGGGATTCCATAAATCTCAAACTTGTCTATAAAATTTTTATGGATTAGGTTGGAATCCATAAATTAAATAGGATTCCTAATCCTATTCCTAGTCCATGGTGAACCAAACAGGCCCTTAGAGAACGAGATATTCTTGTTGGGTGCTACTCCATTTTCCTGGTGACTGTATTCATTGTATGTACCGTTCATATATTATACATCTTTAATAATAATATCCTCCACAACTTTCTCGTACATCCGTGAGGCCGTTGGTATGTACGCTG
>NC_033798.1:46395802-46414742 GCF_001876935.1 Asparagus officinalis
GGAGGCATATTGATAATAGGAAATAGGGAACATCCTATGCATCTCGGGAAGAAAGAAGCGGCGACCTCCTATTTGCCTCAACCACTTGTAATGGGCACCATGTACAATTTCTTTCTGGATGACAACATGATCTCCAAATAGAAATGCTGGCTTGGTGAGCTTCTTACGGGACTCAATTTCAAACTTGGCATCTGTAACAAAAATCCTGAGTATAGCTGGGCTGGCCTGGGTGATTAGAGCGACACGTTCTTTATCAGTATCCTAAAAAATTTGGAGTTCTTGACGTAGATTAAATTACATGTTCGAATCCACGTCGCCCTCATGCCCAAAGTGATGATGAAGAGTGAGAGGCTCATGGGTGTAAGGCACTGCAAAAGAGAAAGGCACTCAATCAGTTAGAATGAAAATGAAACGAAAGAGACCTTATTTAATTACAGAGGTTGAACTTCTTGAAAAAGAGGACACACACAGAGTTCAAAATCTACATCAAATATCTTAACACAGAAGTCCAATCTTGCGTTTAACATCCAAACGAACGATTCATACCCTGCGTTAAATATTATTAACGCAGAAATCAAACTTTGCGTTTAACATTCAAACGCACAGCTCAGACCCTGCGTTAAATTTTTTTTTAACGCAGAGGTCAAACTTTACGTTAGGCATCCAAACGCACAGTTCAGATCATGTGTTAAATACTCTTTTCAACACAGACGTCAGAACTTGCGTTAAACACTCAAACGCAGAGTCTAAACCCTACCTTACAAAATTTGAGCGCAGAAGTCGGACCCCAACGCTTCAAATTCTAAACACAGATGCCCAACTCTACGTTACAACCTCAAAATGAGTTTCCTCGTTGATCAGAACATGCCGAAGCAAGTTTTATGGCTACAAAAATCGACAATCCCGACCGGGACTGCAACACCGCCGACGACTGGAGCCGGCAGCAAAATCTGAGCAGCAGTGACGGCGGACTTGGGATGAGAAATAGTCTTCTTCCTGGGACCCATTAAAGATGACGGTCGGGGAAGATGAACAGGTGAGTCGGATTTTAAAACAAAAATTTTTTCGTTAAGTCTTTCGGAGAGGAACAGGAGCAAGAGTCGAATGACTCTTGATTTGACCCCAGCGGTCTGTTTATAGACAGCTGTGAGCTATCAAATCAGAACAAGATTCTAGGCTAGAATCCCACAAAACGCAATCTCTGTGTCGGCATTGGTTGAACTTCTGAACGCAGAGTTCGTCTCTGCGTTTCAATTATCAAGCATAGAAGTCCACCTATGCGTTTTAAACGACGCAAAATGAACTTTTCGACAAATAGGACTACGACATAGCTTCAAATAAATAAAAAGAGGCTAATGTTAGTCATCAAGGTGACCAAAGCCGAGAAGAAACTTGTTGATGACAAACAACTTTGTAGCCTTTGGGATGAGTACAGATAAATTACAATCATCGAGCTCGATCTGTCAAGCAACTCCTTCTTTTGGAAGGGCTTAACATTCCCACTAAGATTAACAAAGCCAAAAGATGCTCAACTTCACTAAAGAAGACCTCATTGACAAGTTTACAGCTAGCATTTCTATGATAGCTTCGTTATTACGCCCATAGCCACGTGATAAGTGTTCATCAATGCCTACAAGAATTTTCTGGATAACTGAATACACCTCATCGCAGATCGAGTGGAGTATCTTAAGGATCCAAACAAAATCCGAAGAATACACCTCATCGCAGATCGAGTGGAGTATCTTAAGGATCCAAACCAAATCCAAAGAATACACCTCATCGCAGATCGAGCGGAGTATCTTAAAGGATCCAAACCAAATCCGAAGAATACACCTCATCACAGATCGAGTGGAGTATCTTAAGGATCCAAACCAAATCCGAAGAATATACCTCATCGCAGAATTGAGTGGAGTATCTCAAGGACCCATACGAAATCTAAAGAATACACATCATCGCAGATTGAATGAAGTATCTTAAGGATCCAGACAAGTTCGTCATCATCTTCGTTCTTGTTTAGTTCAATAACAATGGGCTTTAGCTTGTTTGACTAAGTTCATTGTCATCAAGACGCAAAAGTTACCTTACTTGGTTTAAGGAAGCTGAATCACTACATTCCAATAACCAAGTCCAAGACTCTTCGAATTAAGTGGAGTGAACGATCAATCAATAAAATTTCGAGATCCAAAGTATTTCAAAAATTCATCCTAGTCAACCGCGAACTTTCAAAAACTTTGGAGGGGGTTCTGTAGGCTATCTAAAAATCACAACAGATAGCTAATCCCTATCAAACACCGATGATGGAAGTTACAATTCGACGGCTTCCAGAAGACTATAATTTAAAGACTTTCACGTAGATCGATGAAGGTTATAATCTGACGACCTTCACAACAACTGATGAAAGCTCTAATCTTTACAATCAACTGTGAGAGTTACAATCTGATGACTTTCATATCCCAAAACAGCCGAGGCGAAGATCACTGAACAATGGTCTTTACAACGCTTTACAAAAGAGGTTATGAATCACTAATCCCTTTCAAACGCAGAGTTCACCTTTGCGTGTTAGTTTTTGAAATGCAGGCCACCCATGCATTTTCAACCTTCAATCAAACAAAATGTAAACGGTCCGTGCATTTCCAATCTTCAGCATATATCCAACTCTGCGTCTCAAGTCTAAGACGCAGAGTTAAGACCCAGAACGCAAGCGGCCTCTGCGTTTTTCAATTATCAGCAAGCACCTAACTCTGTGTCTCAAGCCTAAGACGCAGGGTTAAGGCCTATAACACCGATTTAGGCATTTGACTTGTTCAAACACAAGCTGAATGGCCTCAAAACCGTTTATCCCACATTTTGAGGGATTTTCGCCAACCTAGGAGCGGATTTAGGAGTTGATTACACCCCTTACCCCCTATAAATAACCACCTTACTCAACCGAGTAAGAGGTTGGATTTTTTTGGTTGGATTCTTGGAGATTAAGGGTGGATTCTTTTGGAGGTTGGAGTTTTCGGCGGTATATTGAAGATAAAATCATCTATGAGATCAGCTAGAGAGAGTTATTGGCAGCTAGAAGATCAAATCTCGGAGGATCTTTCAGCAACAGAAAATCTACTTGGTTATTAACCGATTATTCAGTTCAAACAACTCTTTTTCCACAGAGTTTTCAACTCGTTCTGAGTTACAAACTCGTTAAGAGTTCTTAATCAAACTTGCCACGCAAGTTAGTCCTTCCAGCAAATTAAGACATGCGGATCGTCAACGGAGAGCAAATTCGACGCGAACATTTGAAGGAGGCACTCCATTGCTACCGTGAAGAACCCAAAATTAAACAAAGGGGAGAATTCAGATCAATTCTCCTCTCTTTTGTAATCAGAATTCAAATTGTAATTAAGACCGAGAGAATACAAATCAAATTTCTTTCATTTTATTTGCTACAAATTTTCCACCAAACACAGTGCTTCTTCGTGAAAGATCTGAATGTCATGTCTGATTGGGTGGTTTTGTATAAGGAGCTAAGATCTGTTGTTCTTCCTAATAACAATAAAAAAATATTGAAGAAAGTGAAGATAATTATAGTGAACCAATTGGGTCATCTGATGACGTTTGACAAGAATTCTCTACACAGCGCTGGATGTAGGTATGAACTATATATGTTACACTGTATTACCGATTTTTAGCTTATCATAATAAAAACAATAATGTATTTCATAATAACATATCTCATGAGCATGTATACAACTTTTTTCTTAACTATGTTATTAATTGAATTTGCAGATGAGGAGGGCGAGGAGGCTCTTTAGCCCAGAGGGTGATCGATCACGGAGTATCACCCCAGGTTTTGGTGCTGATGATACACTACCATCTCCGGATGCATGTATAAAAATTATTGAATATTTTAATATATTTTATAAATTATTAGTTATCTAGCTCATAGTATTCATTTATTGCAGATGCGGGTTATTCATCACCCGACCCCTCTAATGCAGCACCAGAACCATCCCCCGACTCATGTATTCAATATTTAATAATTGATAATGGTCAATTAAAATTTTATATTAATGATTCTCCTTTCTTATGTAGGTGCTTCTTGGACCCCGACAAATCCATCCTATACATTCCATACTGACTTGCGGCCAAAGACACATGACTATCTCAGTTTACCCTTACCTCCGGACTCTCATAAGTCCAAGGCTAACTCAAGGAAGTACCACTCATGTGCCGCGAGAAAGTTAGAGGAAATGCTTCCTATGTTGGAGACTAGGAAAGCTGTTGCACTCGCAGCAAAAGAAAGAGAGATAACAAATAGTAAATTGTATAAATACTTTTAATTTTCATATTTATATATTATATGATATGTTATCATGTTATTATTGTAGGTGCTAAGCCAGATCGCGACGAGAACAGACGTGGCGGAGGTAAGCCTAAATCTAAACAACTGCCAAGAGGAATGAGGGCGATAATTCGGTGGAATAGTTCTAATTTGCTCGTTGGTCCTTGGTCGATCCAATTGAATGCATATATTAGGGTTCTCGTGCGTAAAGCGAACATTATCAACCCTTATTTTTATTTCTGAGAACTACTATGGATCGCATACGAGGCGATATGGACTGAGCTTATGGTAACTGCATATTGCTTTAGCTTTTCATTTATTAATTATTAGTAATTAATATTAAATTATCCTTACTAAATGTGTATGTAAATCTAGAGGACTGATTCTTCCTTGAGGACTTTGAGAGGGCTTGGAATTATGTGTTTAATGTCAAGGTTGAAGCAGTCCTCAAACAATGGAGGCATGAGATCAAACATGAAACCTATGATAGGTATGAGGAGGACTGGCAGAGGTTTTTAAACCTCGATGACCGAGTTGACAAGATTCATTTCACGGCTCTCCTCATGTATTGGGACAGCGATGCTGCCAAGGTTAGTTTCATGAAAATTACTTTATAATTTTAAGATATTATTTTATTGCATATTTACAGATATTTTTTTAAGAATAAATCCACGAAGGGGTCAAAAAAAAGAAGAAAGAAGCTGCATGATCACCACTTGTGCTCACACTCCTATGCCAATCTGGAGGATGTTTATTATCAGGATACATTATATGTCATTTAAAGCTTTAAATGATCTTAATGCTTAGTATGATTATGAAATCTAATAATTTATAATATGACATGAAAATCATTATTGCCGATACACTTGAGGGAAAAAGCGACATATGGTACTTTTCGTGATAGATATAGGGATGATGAGAAGAATCGGGATAAGATCAAGGCTAATCTCGAGTTGGTGGTGAGACTTATACATATCTTGAGTAGTATTATTAACTTTATTTCATTATTAATATTACGAGGAAACGAGAACACAAATAATATGGTCTTTACCTTGAATTAACTATATATTTGTGCTTTAGGAGGGATTTGAGGCTGCATCCAAGGAGGCTGCATCAGTATACATTTCGCTAGAGGAGGAACAAACCGAGTTGGACCCTCACATGCTTTCTGCAGAGGAGAACATCACTCTCACACAGAACCTGATGGGTCATAATAGGTATGGATGGTAAAAAATCAAATCAATTTTAATACTACGTTTCTATTTATATTTGTTTAACATTATTGAATTCTAGTATTCAGAAATTTAATATTTATTTCTCCCTAATAATAAAAGAGCAAGTTATCCTCTGCATGGTGTTGGAGCTTCACCCGGCATAAGCATGAGATCATCCACAGCATCCTCCATGCTATCTACATCAATGATATCAGCCTCAAGTAGTTTCCAGGCTATGCCATTTGTCGCACGTATCTCTGCGTATTTGATTGACAAGATTGACCCGGAGCTGCATATTCAGAGTTTCCAGGCTATGCCATTTGTCGCACGTATCTCTGCGTATTTGATTGACAAGATTGACCCGGAGCTGCATATTCAGGTGACTAATGAGTATCTCTGCGTATTTGATTGACAAGATTGACCCGGAGCTGCATATTCAGGTGACTAATGAGATGACTAAAACTGCACTGACGGCGAACTCGATGGACGATCTCATGGGGTATGTTATACAATATTTAGGCGGTACGATTCCTTATAGCCCATATGGTGGTATCATACGAATCATAAGCTCGATTGGCGATAATTCCGACACTAGACAGAGTAGTGCTCAGGTACCTTATTTTTTCTTATATTTATAAATTCTTTTTTATTTAATATGTTATCAAACATCACATAATGATTATTCAATTAAACATTTAGAGTGGAGATATTAGAGGGAGTAGCACCCGTTCTCGTAACAGGGATAGAGATATAGCCGACGATGACGATAAATGAGGTTTTTTTTATTTTTAATACAATAAACAGTTTTATTTGTTATAACACTACATTTATTCATGTCATGTATCATATCTTATTTATGTACATTGTTAGTATATATGTTGTTGGATGTATATATTAGATGGAATTGGTTGATGTATATTTTGGATTGAATGGTAGGATTTGTGCATTGTGTTGGATTTGATTATATTTGGTTTTGAATAGAATTGTTATGAATTTTGATTATATTTGGATGGTTAGATGTATTCATGTACACAGTATTTATTGGATGTATTTATGTATTAATGTAATTCTACAGGGAAACACAAATTGTAAATAATTTTTTTGCTGAAAAAATATCAACCTAGAGGAATTTCGTCTACGTTGTTATAATCAACCTAGACGAAAATCCGTCTACCATCTAGGTTGGCAACCTAGACGGATTTCCATCTACCATCTAGGTTGGTATCCGTCTAGGTTGATCAACCTAGATGGAATTCTGTCTAGTTGATGGAAGACAGAAATTCGTCTAGGTTGCCAACCTAGATAGAATTCCGTCTAGTTTGCCCCAACCTAGACGGAATCAGACTAGACGGAGCAAACTAGACGGAATTCCGTCTAGTTGTACCAACCTAGACGGGAAATGGAGCAACCTAGATAGAAATTTTTGACTAAATTGCTCGTTTTTCTACTAGTGTTAGCAACCAAATCTTCATTAAAGAAAGCAAAAAATATTAACTAAATCAAATTTAAACATAAGGGTTAGCATCTTCAGAATTAGGCACTATTAAGATTAACTAAATATTAACTAAATCAAATTTAAACATAAGGGTTAGCATCTTCAGAATTAGGCACTATTAAGATTAACTAAATCAAATTTAATCATTATAAATAGAAATTAATTAGCATCTTCAGAATTAGGCACTATTAAGATTAACTAAATCAAATTTAATCATTATAAATAGAAATTAACATCTTCACCATGCTAAAAGAAGTAACTAAATAATCCAAAAAACAACAATCTGAGGTGAAAAAAAATTAGAATTTAGATCAAATTCATCACCATGATTTGTATATCAATCAATTCCTCTAGAAACTAACTAAAAAAACTTTTTATGCAGAAAACCCTTACAAAATAAAATCAGAGAAGGTACCTGTAGTTTTCTTATTTCCAAAGAGGAAATCTTGAGATAGAGAATTGTGAGCAATTTGTGAAGATCAATCTGTTGGCCTTCTTGTTTTGATGATGATTTACAAACAATTTACTACTAATGTTGTTTGTCTAGTGTTTGTGCATTCCTATGTTTTGTAGACAAACAACGTACTTGGAGGATGGATGGAATAACGCTTCAACGACGATATCAAATAGAGGTTGGCAGAATTGGGGAGTGAAGCAATATACAATTTAAGTTAAAGATCAAGTTCAAGCTTCATCCGCAAAGTGTACCAAGTCAAGCTTATTGAAGATCAAGATCGGCTTGGGTAATCTAGTTTAGGTTTTATATTATGTGTGTTAGATACTCTAAGCTCAATATCATATACACACACGTATTTGGTTTTTAAGCTCAAATAGTGTATTCTCAGTTTATAGACTTAACAATCATCATATACATATTTTATCAAGTCTATATAATCATTGTGCAATGTTTCAAAACATTGTTTATGTCAAAACATCAAACTTCATGTATATCACTTTTTTTCATGTTTTGAACACTTTTGCAAAATAATGAGATTTCACAATTGGGAAATGCAAATTGGAAAATTCTTTTTGTAACATGTTCAAAATATCATTTGCAAACATTTTTCAAAGTTTCATCAAGTTTGGAATTGATTTGTTATGTTTAAAGGAATTTACAAATTCACGTTTTTGTTCGTGCACATGTTCGTGCATGTTTTACAAAACAGATGAGTTTTCATAAATGGGAAGTGGTATTCAAGAAATTCTTTCTTTGACATGTTTATATACATGTTTAGAAACTTCCCTCAAACTTTTACTATTTTTGGAATTTATTTACTATGCCCAATTGATTTTACAAAATCATGTATGTCAGCAGTTTTTCAGAAACTGTAAATCTGTGTTAAAACATTTATTTATCTCAAATAATAAATGATTTTTCAGAAATTATTTCTCTAACATGTTTTTCTACATGTCTAAAACCTTTTCTCAAATTTAATAATTTTTGGAGTTGATTTACTATTTTTAATTGATTTTACAAAGTCAGATACGTAAATTTCCAGGATGCTGGAATTTGAGGTATTTTGGTCTTTTTAGCCTATAACGGCTAGTAACGGCTAGTTTTTGATATTTTTGGTTTTTGGGGGTTTGTGGCTGGTTTAAGAGGCTATAAAAAGCCCTCAACTTTTATTGTTTCTTATGGATGTTTAAGAGAGTTTTAAAAAGAGTTTTACAAGTTTGTTGAAGAGTTTTTAAGTTTGTTTCAAGAGTTTGTTTGTGAAGAAAATTCCACAAGAGCTTGAGAAGATCATCTATTGATGTTTGAGCTTCCAACTATTCTCCCTCCACCTCTTGATCTATAGAGAAGTGTTTCTAAACTCATCTAGCAATTTATTATTTTGATTATAATTTCCATAAGCTAGATTTATATTTGAGTTTAGTTTAATTGTTTTATTGATACTCTTTGTTCACACACAACCTGTTGAGCTTATTGTATTTACATTCATAGTATAATTTAGGATTGTGGGTTTGTGACATTGAGAGTGAGCTTAATTGAGTTCTCACATTGTTTTGAGGACAATCATTTGTCATATTTGTGCTTATTGTGAGAATCACTTTGTAATACACTTGTACACCGAGTGAGGAGTGTGTGGTGAGAGTCGGGGATCGTCCCAAGAGGAGTGGCGTCGGTTGACGTGCCTAGGGAGAGGTTATAACCGAGCACTTGAGGGAGACACGGCTAGGTCCAACACTTAGTGGGTGTAGAGTGTGATTGCAAGAGTGTGAGTTGTAGAGTTTTCGGTTAGCTAGAAAACCGAGTGTGTAGAAGAAGTTCCGGCTTCCAAACCGGATTGTGTTAGTGGATTTCTCCCCGGGAGTGGGGAGCGGAGACGTAGGACGGAAGGTCCGAACTCCGTGATCATATTGCTTGTTTGAGTGTGCTTTGGCGTTCATTCATATTTATGTTCATATCTTATATCGCCATTGTCATTAGCTCATTATCTATATCATCCACTATCTTGTTTATCTTATTTATGTTTATATCCACCTTAGTTTCATATCCTTGCATATAACTCATAGTATATCTCATTGCTAGGATATACCCTTGTTTATATTTTATCCTAGCTTATATATCTTGTGGTATTTCATATTTGCTAGGATAACTTATTAATAAGTTTTAATTGGCATTTAATCGAATTAGATTAGCATAAGACCCTAATCACCCCCCTCTAGGGTCTAACCAATTGGTATCAGAGCTTGGTGCTCTTTGATTTAAGGTCTAATCGCCTTGAGTTAAAGATCCAAGTTAGCTTATTGTGCTAATCTATTTTTGAGCTTTATTTGTATCTTGCTTGCATATATTTTTACAAATTATGAATATGAATGATGCATCTTGTTTAGGCTATGATTCTAGTGTTGCTCCTAGATTAGACAATTTCCCCTATGCCCAATGGTGTGTTAGATTTAAACTTTTTGTTAAATCTAAACACTTTGATTTATGGAAAATTATAGAGGGTCTAACAATTGGTATCAGAGCTTGGTGCTCTTTGATTTAAGGTCTAATCGCCTTGAGTTAAAGATCCAAGTTAGCTTATTGTGCTAATCTAATTTTGAGTTTTTATTTGTATCTTGCTTGCCTTTTATATTATGGATATGCATAGTTTAGGTTATGCCATTAATATTGCCCCTAGGTTTGATAATTTCCCTTATGCCCAATGGTGTGTTAGATTTAAACTTTTTGTTCAATCTAAACACTTTGATTTATGGGAAATTATAGATGATGCTTATATTGTGCCCATTTTGGAGAAATCCAAGTGGAATAAAAATGATAAAAGATTATTTACCATGAACAAGGTTGTGTTAGAATATATGCTTAATGCACTTGATTTTTCTCATTCTAACAAGTTTGTTCATTTTGATAGTGCTTACAAACTTTGAAAATTTATTGAAGCACATCAAGGGGACTTGGAGGCGATCCAACAAGCTTTGGAGGATCCGGCTTCAAGTTCATATGGAGCAACATGCACACGGCCACTAGGCGATAGCCCTAGTGAGGTTTGCGAGTTCGAAACCATTAATGATTTACCTAATGATGAACTTGCTTGTGCTAGTGAAAGATTATTGCATGCCTACAAGAAATTACAAAATGATTTCATTGATTTAAAATGCAAGCATGAGGATTTGAAATCCGATCATGAGTTGTTAATTTCTAAGTTTGATAATGTTTCTAATGAGAATGTGATCCTCAAAGAAAAGAATGATAAATTAAAATCGGATCATGATTCATTGCTTTCAAACTTTGCTATTTCAACTCATGAAAAAGAAAATGCCATGCTAGAAGTAGAGACTATTAGAAGTAAATTTACATCATTTAAAAATGATCATATTTGCTCTACTTCTATTGACAATGCTTCTATGCCTAATGATGAGTTGAACAATATTAAAAATCGTATTTCATCTTTAGATTCAACTCTTAACACATGCATTGTTAATAACAAGAAACTTATGGACTTATGTGCAAAGTCTCGTGCTAACTCTTCAAAACCAATCACTCACTATGCACATATGTATAGCAAAGTTTACAAATGCTCAATTTGCCGTCGTAAAGGCCACATTGCTAAATTTTGCTATGATGCACACAAATCTTCTAAGACTAATGCCTCTTGTGCATCTCATAAGGCTTCTTCATCATACACTCATGCACATGCACATAATGTTCATCATAAGCATGCTAGTGTGTATTATTGTGATCTTTGTGGTCGGTTTGGCCATTTGGCAAAGTTTTGCTTTGATTTGAAAAGGAATTCTAGTTTGCCAAATGTTTCTAGTAGACCACAAGTGTTTGAATGTGACATTTGTGGTAGATTTGGTCATTTGGCTAAGTTTTGTTATGCTTTGAAAAAATGTTCAAACTTGCCAAATTTCTCAAGTAAACCACCTTTGTTTAATAAGGTTTCTCATTTGCAAAATGAATTTAAAAGACAATATTCAGTTGCAAATGATTTTCGTGCACGCTCACTTGGTCAACACAAATCTTTTCACTCTTTTCATTGCACGAATTGCAATCGAAAGGGTCATTTGAATATTTTTTTGACCGTGCTAGTGCACCATATGTGCCCAAGAGGGTTCATAACCCTAGGGCTTTGAGCTTTATTGATAGGGGTCATGTCCCTAAATAATCCGGCACCAAGAATGCTTGGGTGCCAAAATAATTTTTAAACCAAGAATTTTAGTGTTTTTATTTTTCTCCTTCTTGGTTTTGAAAAATGTATTTTAAACTTTTATGAAAACAATTCCTTTTATTGGTTAAATTCTTTTGTTTTCATGATTATTGGTTTTGCTTTCATGAGAGGTTTGTATTTATATAACCCTCCGGGTTTATTGGGTGTTTATTCCCAAATCATGTTTACCGGATGTTAAAATGATAATATGGGTTGGAACAAGCTCAAGAGCTTGATATAATTGTTGCCTCTCTTAAAAATTGTGTTTTGATTTGTTGCTTTTGAATTTATTATAATTCACTTATATGATGATATTTATGTGTTTGTGCTAATGGATCATCTATTCGTGCTTTATAATGTATTCTATGAGTGGTTTGATCAAGTTATGTAAAGAAAATTTTTCTTTATTGATCAAACATTGTTTTTGAATATAAACTTTGATTTATGAATTCTTTTGGTTGATTTGTTTTCATTTGAAAACTTTTTGCATGATTCTCATGCTCCTCTTCTTTTGATTTCATAAATCTATTCTTTTATATGGTTTTTATATATTTTTTTTGTGTTAATGAGACACTATTTTCATATTGACATATTTATGTGTGTTCTCATGATCTTCATGTATGAGAGTAAATTTTTAGCATATTCATGTATGCTTGCTCACATATGTTTTGCCATGATCTTCATTACATATATTCTATATGGCTTTTTGATATGGGGAGCAATCCCTATACTTGTTTAATACTCACCTATGCTTATTGATAGGGGGAGCTTTCGCTCTCCTTATTCCTTTGTCCCCTTTTTGATGTTGTCAAAGGGGGAGAAATATTGTGAGTATATCTATATCTATCTTGTTTGTTTATATGCATGTAAATTATAATTTATATATTCATTTCCTTTCATGCATATATCTCTTTTGTAAATTATTTGTCATCATCAAAAAGAGGGAGATTGTTGGCCTTCTTGTTTTGATGATGATTTACAAACAATTTACTACTAATGTTGTTTGTCTAGTGTTTGTGCATTCCTATGTATTGTAGACAAACAACGTAGTTGGAGGATGGATGGAATAGAGCTTCAACGATCATATCCAAAGGATTGGGGAGTGAAGCAATATACAATTTAAGTTAAAGATCAAGTTCAAGCTTCATCCGTAAAGTGTACCAAGTCAAGCTTATTGAAGATCAAGATCGGCTTGGGTAATCTAGTTTAGGTTTTATATTATGTGTGTTAGATACTCTAAGCTCAATATCATATACACACATGTATTTGGTTTTTAAGCTCAAATATTGTATTCTCAGTTTATAGACCGCAAAGTGTACCAAGTCAAGCTTATTGAAGTCTATATAATCATTGTGCAAAGTTTCAAAACATTGTTTATGTCAAAACATCAAACTTCATGTATATCACTTTTTTCATGTTTTGAACACTTTTGCAAAATAATGAGATTTCACAATTGGAAAATGCAAATTGGAAAATTCTTTTTGTAACATGTTCAAAATATCATTTGCAAACATTTCTCAAAGTTTCATCAAGTTTGGAATTGATTTGTTATGTTTAAAGGAATTTACAAATTCACGTTTTCGTTCGTGCACATGTTCGTGCATGTTTTACAAAACAGATGAGTTTTTATAAATGGGAAGTGATATTCAAGAAATTCTAAATGGGACATTTCTCAAAGTTTCATGAAGTTTGGAATTGATTTGTTATGTTTAAAGGAATTTACAAATTCACGTTTTTGTTCGTGCACATGTTCGTGCATGTTTTACAAAACATATGAGTTTTCATAAATGGGAAGTGGTATTCAAGAAATTCTTTCTTTGACATGTTTATATACATGTTTAAAAACTTCCCTCAAAATTTTACTATTTTTGGAATTTATTTACTATGGACAATTGATTTTACAAAATCATGTATGTCAGCAGTTTTTAAGAAACTGTAAATCTGTGTTCAAACATTTATTTATCTCAAATAATAAATGATTTTTCATAAATTATTTCTCTAACATGTTTTTCTACATGTCTAAAACCTTCCCTCAAAATTTCATAATTGTTAGAGTTGATTTACTATTTTTAATTGATTTTACAAAGTCAGATACGTAAATTTCCAGAATGCTGGAATTTGGGGTATTTTGGTCCTTTTAGCCTATAACGGCTAGTAACGGCTAGTTTTTGATATTTTCGGTTTTTGGAGGTTTGTGGCTGGTTTAAGAGGCTATAAAAAGCCCTCAACTTTTATTGTTTCTTATGGATGTTTAAGAGAGTTTTAAAAAGAGTTTTACAAGTTTGTTGAAGGGTTTTTAAGTTTGTTTCAAGAGTTTGTTTGTGAAGAAAATTCAACAAGAGCTTAAGGAGATCATCTATTGAAATTTAAGCTTCCAACTATTCTCCCTCCACCTCTTGATCTATAGAGAAGTGTTTCTAAACTCATCTAGCAATTTATTATTTTGATTATAATTTCCATAAGCTAGATTTATATTTGAGTTTAGTTTAATTGTTTTATTGATACTCTTTGTTCACACACAACCTGTTGAGCTTATTGTATTTACATTCATAGTATAATTTAGGGTTGTGGGTTTGTGACATTGAGAGTGAGCTTAATTGAGTTCTCACCTTATTTTGAGAACAATCATTTGTGTGGGGAGTGTGTGGTGAGAGTCTGGGATCGTCCCAAGAGTAGTGGCGTCGGTTGACGTGCCTAGGGAGAGGTTGTAACCGAGCACTTGAGGGAGACACGACTAGGTCCAACACTTAGTGGGTGTAGAGTATGATTGCAAGAGTGTGAGTTGTAGAGTTTTCGGTTAGCTAGAAAACCGAGTGTGTAGAAGAAGTTCCGGCTTCCAAACCGGATTGTGTTAGTGGATTTCTCCCCGGGAGTGGGGAGCGGAGACGTAGGACGGAAGGTCCGAACTCCGTGATCATATAGTGTGTTGGAGTGTGTTTTGGCGTTCATTTATATTCATGCTCATATCTTATATCGCCATTGTCATTTACTCTTAGTTCATATTATCCACTATCTTGTTTATCTTATTTATGTTTATATCACCCTTAGTTTCATATCCTTACATATAACTCATAGTATATCTCATTTCTAGGATATATCCCTTGTTTATATTGTTTATCCTAGCTCACATATCTTGTTGTATTTTATACTTGCTAGGATAACGTATTAATTAATTTTAATTGGCATTTAATCGGATTAGATTAGCATAAGACCCTAATCACCCCCCCTCTAGGGTCTAACAATTGGTATCAGAGCTTGGTGCTCTTTGATTTAAGGTCTAATCGCCTTGAGTTAAAGATCCAAGTTAGCTTATTGTGCTAATTTAATTTTGAGCTTTATTTGTATCTTGCTTGCCTTTTATATTATGGATATGCATGGTTTAGGTTATGCCATTAATATTGCTCCAAGATTAGATAATTTCCCCTATGCCCAATGGTGTGTTAGATTTAAACTTTTTGTTCAATCTAAACACTTTGATTTATGGGAAATTATAGATGATGCCTATATTGTGCCCACTATGGAGAAATCC
Organism: Asparagus officinalis; assembly: GCF_001876935.1. Taxonomy (NCBI): domain Eukaryota; kingdom Viridiplantae; phylum Streptophyta; class Magnoliopsida; order Asparagales; family Asparagaceae; genus Asparagus; species Asparagus officinalis. The sequence goes on from NC_033798.1 coordinate 46,411,023, forward strand.
AAGTGGAGCGATCATGATAAGAAAATGTTTAATATGAACAAGTTTTTGTTAGAATATTTGCTTAATGCCTTTGACTCATCCTTTTCTAACAAATTTGTTCATATTGATAGTGCTTACAAACTTTGGAAATTTATAGAAGCACATCAAGGAGACTTGGAGGCGATCCGACAAGCTTTGGAGGATACGGCTTCAAGTTCATGTAGAGCTTCATGCACTCGTGCACTAGGCGATAGCCCTAGTGAGGTTTGCGAGTTCGAACCCGAAAATGAGTTATCTAGTGATGAACTTGTTTGTGCATCTAAGAAATTATTACATGCCTACAACAAATTGCATAAAGATTTTAATGATTTAAAATGCAAGCATGATAATTTAGAATCCGATCATGAGTCTTTAACTTCTAAGTTTGATACTATTTCTAATGAAAATATGATCCTTAAAGAAAACAATGAAAAATTAAAATTGGATCATGTTTCTTTAACTTCAAACGTTGCTAGTTTAACTCATGAAAGAGATAATGCCATGTTAGAAGTAAAGAACATACAAAATAACACTGCCTCTTTTATAAATGACTACTTATGTTCTACTTCTAAAAGTGCATATGTGCCTAAAAATGAAGACTTGAATCTTATGAAAAATTGCATTTCATCTTTAGATTCAACTTTGAAAACATGCATTAATAATCATAAGAGGCTTATGGATATGTGTGCCAAGTCTAAGAAATCATCCACTCATCATGCACACATATATAGCAAAGCTGCTTTTTTTATAAATAACTATCTATGTTCTACTTCTAAAAATGCATATGTGCCTAAAAATGAAGATTTGAATCTTATAAAAAATAGTATTTCATCTTTAGATTCAACTTTGAAAATATGCATTAATAACCATAAGAAGCTTATGGACATGTGTGCCAAGACTAAATCAAAATCATCCACTCATTATGCACACATGTATAGCAAAACTTATAAGTGTTCTATTTGCGGCCGTCAAGGTCATTTAGCTAAGTTTTGTTATGATGCACACAAACTTAAGAATTCTAATGCTCCTTGTGCATCTCATGTAGCTTCTTCATCTTGTACACTTACACATTCACATGCTCATTCTCACAAAGTTCATCATAAGCATGCTAGTGTGTTCAAGTGTGATCATTGTGGTCGTTTTGGCCATTTGGCAAAATTTTGCTATGATTTGAAAAAGACTTCACTTTTGCCAAATGATTTTAAAAGACCACAAAAGTTTAAATGTGATGTTTGTGGTAAGTTTGGACATCTTGCTAAATTTTGTTTTGATATACAAAAAGCTTCTAAATTGCAATATGTTCCAAATAAACCATTGTTTAAAAATGTTTCTCATTTGACAAATGCTTCCAATAGACCACATGTTTTTAAATGTGATGTTTGTGGTAAGTTTGGACATCTTGCTAAATTTTGTTTTGATATACAAAAAGCTTCTAAATTGCAATATGTTCCAAATAGACCATTGTTTAAGAATGTTTCTCATTTGCAAAATAATTTTAAAAGAAAATCTTTATTTGCAAATGATTCCCGTGCACGAGCTAATGGTCCACAAAAACAAATGGATCTCTTTCATTGCACAAATTGCAATCGGAAGGGTCATTTGAATGAATATTGTTTTGACCATGTTAGTGCACCATATGCGCCTAAGAGGGTTCATAACCCTAGGGCTTTGAGCTTAAATGATAGGGGTCATGTCCCTAAATCTTTTGGTACCAAGAGTTCTTGGGTACCAAAACAAATTTAAATTTTAAACCAAGAATTTTAGTATTCTTACTTTTTCCTTCTCTTGTTTTTTTGAAAATTATATCTTAAAATATTTTGATTATGAAAACAATTTTTAATTGATCAAATCTTTTGTTTTCATGATTATTTGTTTCGATCTTGGTGAGAGGACTATGTCTATATAACCCTCCGGAGTTATTGGGTGTTTATTCCCAAACATTGTTTACCGGGTGCTAAAAATGTTCATATGGGTTGATACTAGCTCAAGAGCTAGATATAATTACCTCTCTTGATTTTTGAAAATCAATGATGATTTGGTTTTATGATTTAAACTTTGATTTATGATTTCAATTGGTTGATTTGTTTTCATTTGAAAACTTTTTACATAATTCTCATGTTTCTCTTCTTTTGACTTCATAAATCTATTTTATACATTGGCTTTTATGATATGAGACAATATGTTCATCTTGATATACTTATATATGTTCTCATTATCTCTGAATGTGAGTGATTTTTGGCATATTATTTATGCATGCTCACATATGTTTGCCATGATATTCATTTCATATATTCCATATGGCATTTTGATAGGGGGAGCAATCCTTATATCCTTTTATGTTTTATATATACTCACCTATGCTTATTGATAGGGGGAGCTTTCGCTCTCGTATTCTTTTTGTCCCCTTTTTGATGTTGTCAAAGGGGGAGAAATATTGTGAGTATACATTTCTTTTCATATATGCATGTGAATTATAATTTATATATCCTTTGTATTCATGCATATATCCTTTTTTGTAAATTGTTTGTCATCATCAAAAAGGGGGAGATTGTTGGCCTTCTTGTTTTGATGATGTTTAACAAACAATTTACCACTAATGTTGTTTGTCTAGTATTTGTATTTTCTTATTTATTAATTGTTTGTCATCATCAAAAAGGGGGAGATTGTTGGCCTTCTTATTTTGATGATGATTTACAAACAATTTACATCTAATATTGTTTGTCTAGTGTTTGTGTTTTATATTGATTCTAGGCAAACAATATGTTGGAGGATGGATGGAATAGAGCTTCAACGATCATATCCAAAGGAGGTTGGCGGAATGTCGATGAAGCCTTGCAGCTCAAAGTTAAAGATCAAGTTCAAGCTTCATCCACATGTGTACCAAGTTGAGCTACAATGAAGATCAAGACCAAGCTTGGGTAATCTAGTTTAGATTTTATATTATGTGTGTTAGGCAATTTTATGAAAATATTGTATTTCTAGGTTATAGACTTCATAACAACATGTTATATCTCTTATCAAGTCTATACAATCATTTCATAAGGTTTCAAAATGTTGTTTAAGTCAAAATATCAAAATATCAATTTTCAGGTTTTCATGTTTTGGTCTATTTTGTAAAATTGATGATATTTTTCATTTGGGAAGTCCTTTTTCGAAACCAGTCGTTGTAGCATGTTTATTATCATGTCTACAATCATTCCCCAAAGTTTTACATTTTTTGGAATTTATTTGATATTTTTAAACAGCGTTTTAAAATCAGCAAAACAATTTTTGAATATGTCAGATTTCGGTCGACCGCACCGGTCGACCGAACCTGAGGTCAAAAGTTCACTGGGCGACAGAAAGCCTGTCGGTCGACCGGTCCGGTCGACCGATGAAAATTTTCGGTCGACCGACGAATTTTCCGGTCGACCGACGAGTATTCTCTCAGCTTCCAACGGCTAGTTTTTTGACCGTTGCCTTGGGGCTGTTTCTGTCTTTTGCTCAGGTTTTTAGCTGAAGTTTGAGAGGGTATATATACCCCATTGCTGATGTCTTTTCAAACTGATTAAGAGAGTTTTAAAAACAAGTTTAAGAAAGTTTTAAACAAGGGTTTGAGTTTGTTTAGTTTGTTTTTGGGGTTTGCTGTTACAAAGAGGAGTTTGCATCACCAGTTGAGGATTTCATCCTCAAAACCTTCTCCTCCTCTCTTTGTGTTTATAG
>NC_033798.1:46421795-46424761 GCF_001876935.1 Asparagus officinalis
TACTGAAGCTCTCCAGCAACCTCGGTCGAACCGTCCAAGGGAAGCAGACTCGGCACGAGCATCGAGCGAAGCATCCTGTAGCTACCGAAAGTCCCCACATTAAACAAGGAGGGCATTCCCTCCGCTTCTGTTATAATTTCGATTTATTAGTTTGTAATAAGCTATCCTTATTAATACAAACGAAGTTTCATTGTGTTTTCATCCATATTAGAGAACAATCATTTATTGTAATTGAGCTTATTGTGAGATCACTTTGTAATACACTTATACACCGAGAGAAGTGTGTGGCGACAGTCGGGATCGTCCCAAGAGGAGTGGCGTCGGTTGACGAACCTAGGGAAAGGTTGTATCCGAGCACTTGAGGGAGACACGTCTAGTTCAACACTTGAGAGGGTGTAGAGTGGGATTACAAGAGTGTGTTAGTTATAGATTTTTTGGTAAACTAGAAAATCGTATTATGAGGTGTAAACGTTGTTCGGGTAAACATAGAAAACCCGGTTATGATAGTTGAGATCTCCTCGAGGTGAGGAGTGGAGACGTAAGTCGTGGAGACCGAACTCCGTAATCATATCGTTTGTTTGTGATTGCATTGGCGCACTAATTTTTTTGTTCATATCTTATATCGCCTTTGTATTTTGCTTGTTGATTATATTATCCACTATCTAGTTTAGATTATTTACCCTTGTGTTAATTATATATCCTTGCATATATCTCATAGTATATCTCATTGCTAGGATATTACTCTTTGTTCATATTGATTATTCTTGCTTGTAACATATTGTATATCATCGCCTTTGTATATTGCTTGTTGATTATATTGCCCACTATCTAGTTTAGATTGTTTACCCTTGTGTTAATTATATATCCTTGCATATATCTCATAGTATATCTCATTGCTAGGATATTACTCTTTGTTCATATTGATTATTCTTGCTTGTAACATATTGTATATCTCTCTTGCAAGAATAATTTGTTATTAATTTTAATTGGCATAAAATCGGATTAGATTAGCATAATACCCTAATCACCCCCTTCTAGGGTCTAACGGGGTCAACTTCAGGCGGCGGGGCATTACTACTAGACGGGTTAACATAGCTACACGTACCCACCATGGTTCTGAAGGAAAGCGAGGATCAGGAGGAAAACTAAGGTCAAAATCAAAACAAAAAATTAGAAAAAAAAATAGGAACTAAAACATAGTTATTAAAATAATAGGATAAGGGCTTAATTGCAGTCTTACGGATGAAATATAATATGCATCTAAATTGTTCATTATATTCTTACTAGTGGGGACTCGGGACCGTGACTTGCATGGGCCACCATAAAAAACTGTCACGCCCCGCTTCCCAAAATACCGAGGAATCAAAACATGAACAAGCCTACGACGTATTAGATTGAGGAGAATAAATAACAGACCATTTCTTCTCAACCTAATACGCTAAGCGTCAAGCAATATAAAATACAAGGTTACAGGTCCGCGATCATAATTAGCAAGAATATAATAAATAACTCAGAACAGAAAAGAGTCATATCATAAATAGAAAATCATCCGAGACACAAAATATAGGTCAAACATGCCCTTATTACAAAGCAGTCCAACTAAAAACATGAAAATACATAGTCCAACAGAAATAAGAAGGAATTACTGTAAAAATAACTAAATCCCTTGAAAGACTAAAAGAGAAAGTACTACATAAGTAATCTAGTGTCCATCAACAACTACAGAAAAGAAATGGCTAAGCTTCAGTTTATTCTCCTGTTCCATTTAGAAGACACTTCAGTTGGGCATACTCCGGCTCTACTGCATCATCATATTAAACCTGTCTGTCCTCTAAATCTGACGTACACCAGAGAAAATAAGTGTATGTCAGCGTGCATGGCACACGACAAGACTCCACACAGGAAGATAGAAACGATCGAATAACTAATGCAATGACAGTAATAATAAAAGAAGCATAGTATTGAAATTCTAATAATTTAAAGGGCTTTTTGTCTTTAGGTCCAATAGTTTACCTCCCTTTATTTTTAAACCCAAGTAGTATTAGTTGTATCTCTAAGCCCAAATTTCTTTTTGTATTTGTCTTTAAACCCAAATCCAAAATACAATACTTTCAGCAGTAGTATTTATACATAATCAAGGCAAAAACCCCAAAATACCCCCTTTCCCCATATCAACGTCTCTCTCCTCAAAATCCCTATTTCACCTCAGCCCTAAATTGAAAAAGAGAACTCCAGCTATCGTCGCCCGCTCCAGCCGCCGTGACCGAGATCTCGCCGTCGTCGCCCGCTCCACCCGCCGTGATCCAGATCTCGCTGTCGCCCGCTCCAGCCGCTCGAGGCCGCCGTGACATTAGCTCTCGCCGCGACCCCGATCTCGCCCGCTCCAGCCCGCAGCAGCTGTCGCCTGACCCAGGCCGTCGCCCGTAGGCGTTATCGACCGTCCCAGACCGTCGCCCGCAGCCGCGACCCAAGTCCCAGACCGTTGCCGTCGATCGCGCCGTCTATACTCGCTGTCCCCTTGCCGCCGACGGATTTCGCAGTCGACATTGTCGTCATCATTGCCGTCGAACTCATCGTTTCAGGTATTGATTTGCAAGAGCGTTGGCTGTGTTTTCGTCGATTTTTTTTTTTTTTTTTTGATATTTGATACTCATCTTTTCATTTCTTAGTGATGTGTCTTAGTATTCCTAGTTCATTGGTGTTACTTGCATTGTTATTAAGCCATGCGGACCACTTTACTGATATATCCCAGAGTTACAGATGAACGCTGAATTTGAGTACCAATGGGACTGAAGTTGCAAAATTTTAGTTAGTCTCAAACTCTTGCAAATCAATACTGAAACAATGCAAATAACAAAAGTTCTGTTATTGTTAACATTTGATACAAAAAAATTACTAGAAATGAAAAGAAAATGAAAAATATTGATCTGTAACAGTTTGATATTGTACATATGTATGTCTGTTAC
>NC_033798.1:46425761-46440910 GCF_001876935.1 Asparagus officinalis
TGTAACTTCCATCATCGGTGTTTGATGGGGATCAGCTATCTATTGTGATTTTTAGACAGCCTACACTCGTTGTATAAGAAAATACAGATAATATATAATAGATATAAAGTCATTGATCTTACTAAAGAGGGTTTTTAGTGATTAAAAATTTACAACACGAGAATAGGTACGTCGAGCGAAATAATCCAAACAAGGAAACCCTCATGTATATACCTTATATCTCAAATTGTAAACCCCTAATCACCAAACCCGAGGTTCTAGTACAGGAACAGTAATAAAAGAAATACAACAAATCTCAGAACATAAGTGCAGTGCTATATCATAGCCTACATGAATATCATGTTAAAATTTGCATAAGTGTCATGTCAAAATCATGTGTGAGAAAGTCAGATTCAGGGTTAAGAACTAGGTCCGAAACAGGAACTATATATGGTAGTTTCCAAACTAATGGAATAAGTGGCAAATGTCCAACACGAGGACTGAAATGGATTATAGTCCAACACGAGGACTTCTATGGATTATAGTCCAACACGAGGACTTCTATGGATTATAGTCCAACACGAGGACTGTGAAAAGGTAAAAAATATCACTGTGACATATACTGAAATCTACTTATATAAATCCCCACTCAAATCAGTGTGTAAGTCCCAAATTTGTACCCTCGGTCATCTATCGTGCCTAGGTACATAGTAAGACTAAAAACCAAAGTCAGATAATCCAATCAAACACTCGAACATGAGTACAATACTCAAAAATACACAAAACAGAAATTTGCAGCAGACAGTGCGGCGGTCGACTGACTCGGTCGACCGCACTCTGATACGAGCATGAACGTCACGGCCGCCCGCCGCGGTCGACCGCGCAGAGGGCAGACGCTGCTCTGCTCTTGCTGCGCGCCTAGTGGTCGACCGATGCGGTCGACCGCGAGGCAGACAAAACCCAGATCTGGGTTTTCTGTCAACTTCGAAACCTGTCAATCTTTCTCTCTTGAGTTAAGTAGAAAAATAGCATATTAAAAATGTCATTTAACAGATAAATAAAGAAAGCTTACACATTTAGAAATCATTACCAAGATCCCAAACATAATTAAACATGATCTATGTATAGTTAACAATAAAAACAGGAATTTTCTCCTTTTAAAACGTATTCAGATCTATACCTCCATAATAAAATTCATTGGTGAGCTTTTAAAATAAGGAAAAACCTGAATCTCATATTATGAGCCATAATGATCTATTAGCTATTCAAAAATACGATTTTGGCTCAATAAAACCAAATAAAACTCAAGTTTTGACATGAAAACAAAAGGGGTTGGAGTTGGGCGAGAAGTTACTCGCCTCTGGTGAGAAGATGAATCCCTAGATCTGCAGGAGGTTGATCCCCTTCGCTGAAATCCCACAAACCCGCTGAAATTCATTGTGTGTGTATATATATATATATATATATATATATATATATATATATATATATATATATATATATATATATATATATATATATATATATATATATATATATATATATATATATATATATATATATATATATATATATATATATATATATATATATATATATATATATATATATATATATATATATATATATATATATATATATATATATATATATATATATATATATATATATATATATATATATATATATATATATATATTATTTATCATAAGAGGATTATTTATTATTAATAATTCACATAAATTCATTATAGAAATTTCGGGGTTTTACATTCTTCCCCCCTTAAAAGAATTTCGTCCTCGAAATTCGTAAATCATACAAATCTTAAAATATGAACTTCTAGATAATATATAAAGATATTTATACTTAACGATCTAAAATGATAATATTCTTGCTCAAATCCTAATCTAGTGGAACGTTCCAAAAGATTAAAAATTAAGCGAAAATATCTTCATTCTAGCGTTAAATGTAAACATAACCAAAGATATAAACATAAAGTAGGATATATAACATAATAAGAATTAATTTACCTGCTCAACCAAGTGTGGGTAGTCGCGACGCACGTCCTCTTCGCGCTCCCAAGAAATTTCCTCAATGCCTCCTCGGTTCCACTGAACTTTTACTAAGGGAATCACCTTATTCCTGAGTCTCTTATCCTCCCTGGCAAGTATACAAACCAGAATTTCAATAGTAGTCAAATCCTCCTGAAGCTCAATCTCTGGTGCATCCAATACTCGCTGCTGCTCCTCATTATGCAAGTGTTTCTTGAGCATAGAAACATGAAATACATTGTGTATACTACATATCGATGCTGGAAGATCTAGTCTATATGACACAGCTCCAATGCGCTCTAAAATCTGAAATGGTCTAATATATCTCGACGCAAGCTTCCCCCGTCGCCCGAATCGCTGTACGCCTTTCATAGGCGACACCTTCAGCATAACTGAGTCCCCAACCTGAAACTCCAAGGGTCTTCGCCTCTTATATGTATAACTCTTCTGCCGACTCTGAGCGGCTAAAACCCGTTCCCTGATCAATGCTACCTTCTCGGTAGTCTGCCTCACTAGCTCTGGCCCAAGCATCAAGCTGTCCTCTGGCTCCGCCTAACATATCGGCGATCTACAGGGCCTCCCGTACAATGCCTCATATAGAGCCATACCGATCGTCGCTTGATAACTGTTGTTATAAGCGAATTCTACCAATGGAATATGATCCTCCCAGCTGCCTTGGAAGTCAATGACACATGCCCGCAACATGTCCTCTAACATCTGATTCACCCTCTCTGTCTGACCATCCGTCTGGGGGTGGAATACACTGCTATAAGATAGCCTGCTGCCAAATGAGTCCTGAAAACTCCTCCAAAAATGTAAAGTGAAAACCGATCCTCGATTCGATACGATCGTGTCCGGAACTCCGTGAAGTCGAACTATCTCCCGAATGAAGATCCTCGCATAAGCCTCGGCTGTATAAGTGGTCCTCACCGGAATGAAGTGTGCTGACTTCGTCAATCGGTCCACTATGACCCAAACAGAATCATTCCCCTTCTTCGACTTCGGCAACCCCACAACAAAATCCATAGAGATATCTGCCCACTTCCACTCTGGAATGGGTAAAGGCTGAAGTGTCCCTGCCGGTCTCTGATGCTCTGCCTTCACCTGCTGACAGGTAAAACATCTAGCCACATAGTTTGAAATCTCTCTACGCATACCGCTCCACCAGAAATATCTCTTCAAATCCTTGTACATCTTGGTGGTTCCTGGATGCACTGTGTACCGAGTACGGTGTGCCTTATCAAACAATTCTCTCTTCAGCTCTGCACTGGCTGGCATAACCAATCTACCCTTCATCCGTAGACCTCCATCAGCTCCAATGGTCCAATCAGTCTTAGGCTCTTTGGAAATCTCCTCCTTTCGGATTTGAATCCAAAAGTCTCCCAACTGAGCTCTGACAACTCTGTCACTCCAAGGTGGTTGCACTGTCACAGCTCCCAAAAATGCACTGGTTCCTCCAATCTCGGGTCTAAAATCAAACTGGCTAAGAGTGATAAGATCCCGATGCAGCGAACCCCTCAAGGCCGAAACCCGATGCCGACGCTTCCTGCTTAATGCATCTGCTACGACGTTCGCCTTCCCCGGATGATACTGGATCGTGAACTCGTAGTCCTTAATAAACTCAATCCATCTCCTTTGTCTCTGGTTGAGTTCCTTCTGGGAAAAGAGGAACTTCAGACTCTGGTGGTCTGTGAATAACTCAAACTACACCCCATATAGATAGTGCCTCCAAGACTTCAGTGCAAAGACCACTGCTGCTAACTCTAAATCATGAGTGGGATAGTTCTGCTCATGCACCCTCAACAGCCGTGAGATATAAGCTACTACCCTCTGAGTCTGCATCAATACGCCTCCTAAGCCTGCCAACGATGCATCTGTATATACGACGAATGTCCTGTCACTGCTCGGAATAGTCAGAACCGGCGCTGTAGTCAACTTAGTCTTCAAAATGTCAAAGGCCTTCTGGCACTCCATGCCCCAAACGAACGGTACACCCTTCTTCGTAAGGTGTGTAATAGGCGTCGCAATCTTCGAGAAGTCCTGAATGAACTTCCTATAATATCCAGCTAAACCCAAAAAGCTGTGAATCTCTGTCACCATCTTCGGTGGCTCCCAATCAAGAACTGCCGTGACCTTAGCCGGGTCCACTACTATGCCCTCTCTACTGATGATGTGGCCAAGGAATCTGACTTCTGAAAGCCAAAATTTGCATTTGCTGAACTTGGCATACAATTGATGCTCCTAAAGAGTCCTCAATGCTATCCGTAGATGCTCCTCGTGATCCGCCTCCGATCTCGAGTAAATGAGAATATCATCGACGCGGCTAAGACGCGACAGCCTATGGTGTCGCGGCCAAGGCGCGGCAACTCATGGTGTCACAGCCATTATAGGGGATGCTACAGCAGTTACAATGCAGTTATCTGATGATTATTGAAGCCCACGTGGCAGCATATTAGAGATAGAACGTGTGTTGACATGGACAGGCAGTTAAACTACGAAAAAGGTAGTTAAAGGTCGTGGGAGAACAGTTTTAAATACGTATGAACGTGGGTGTAACTGCCTCTTTAGCCGCGGCAGTGTCGACTGCCGCGCCCTTTAGCCGCGGCAGTGTCGACTGCCGCGCTCTTTGGCCGGCGACAGTGTCGACTGTCGGCCCTTTAGCCGCGACAGCATCAACTGTCGCGCCTAAAGAGGCAGTTGTTGATCGGCTATTCCTTCAGTTATCATCTAAGGAGGTTATAAATACCTCCCTATGGCCATCATTGACAGGGGCTGAGCATTTCCAGAGCAGATTAGAGCAGAGAGCCTTGAGTTTTAGTGAATTAGAGCAAGAAAGAGAGTCTTCCTTCTTCACAAACATCCTCAAGAAGTTTCTGGCGATTCCTAGAGATCTGAGCTCTGACTTGATCTTTAGAAGAGTGAATATCTTACATCGATAAGATATTCACTTCAAATTCTTACTTCGATAAACGAAGAAAGAATCATCAAACCCTTCACAGTTCAATCAGAATCTGTGATTTGGTGGTCCATGAGTCAAAGCGCTCCCGGCACAGGCAAAGATCCCATGCAAGCAGCAATCCAAACAACGATCCTGCGTTTGTTTCTCAAGAGTTGTAATTTTCATTTTGTTGTGTAAAAGAAGTCTTATAAAAAGACTATTTCTTTGAATTTGTTGTAATCGACCGAAGATATAATGAATTCCATGAAAAAGTCAACTTTTGACGCAAACAAGCTGGCGACCACAGTGGGAGCCAACGGTCTCGCTGCCGAGACCGTCGTGTCGCAGCCAATCATCAAGATCCCGGTTGAATCCATGGTCGAATACGAATTCGACCAAACCAAGTTTGAGGAATATCTCTCATCGTCCTCTTCAAGATCTTTATTGTCTCGCAAGTACAAGAGGATCTCACCATTAAAGAAGACTTATATGCCAAAGAAGGCACAGAATGAAGACTCTCGCCTGATTGTTGCTGAGGATTTTACTCGCAACACCTCTGCTCACAATGACTCTTATCTAGTTAAAGAGTCATCGAATCAAAGCCCACCGGCACTGACGAAGAGGGCTCGTCAGAGACAACGCCAACGCCGCGCTCGTCAAATAGCTAAGGCCTTAGAACAAACCGACGGAGTTCGTTATCATGCGGACTTAGAGTCGAGGAGGCATCGAGTGGTTCAGTCATCTCAACGACCAATCATTCATGTCTCTGCTAAACTCACGACGGAGGAATGGACTATTGTCAAAAGGACTCGTTCGACCCTCAAAGAACGCATACAAAAACGTCGTGCAAACGCTGCTCATGCCCGTGCTCTCTTACAACAAAGACGAGAAAGGAGGAAGGAAACGATGACCAAAGAACCATCGAAACTCTGCCAAGTTTGGATTCCAAAGTCTGGACTTATACAAAATCAGCATTCGGAGCCCGTTATGACTCCATACCCGCAAGGGGGTGGTTTTAAACGTGCGACTCCCGACATAACCTTGGATCGCTCAAAGACAAAAATAAATTGTCCTGAGAATGCCAACAAGGTTTTACACCCCCAGAAGAAGACGCATTCACCAATGTCCTAAGAATGCCAACAATGTTTTACACCCCCAGAAGAAGACACATTCACCAAATGATATCGTCATACCTGGGAGGTCATGCCAACAGACGATACGATTTTTTAGCAATCATATCGATGAATCGTATTATCAAGTTGGGGTTGTGAATAATTTTTGAAAGAGAGTTATTCGAGAAGTAAACTCTCATTGTTCCTGTGCGCGACTCGTTAAAGCAGCATTATCAGAATGTGACTGTTTTAAACGAGAAGCCATCCCACGAAGAGTCTCTGTATTGTCGAAACCTAAGCTGAGACCGAGACATTTCCGCAAAAGAAAATCAGCTGCCCAAGATGATGAATTCCCTGAAGTCACCATCAACGTGGCTGATAAAAGAAAGTCTAAGCGGCATTCAAATGACTCAAATCTCGACTTTTCCCCGTGAGGAAAAGTCAATCCAAGAATTGCTCAAAGGATGTCTCGACTCCAATCAGGAGCCATCAAACGCAAAGATTACAAAAGAATGCAAGAAGGAATGTCCTCAGAGGATGAATTCTCGGACACTTATTCTGCAATCGCTTCTGATGATACAATGTCTAGCACAGGACAAACCAGAGAAGTACTCACGATCACCTCTGATCAATTTGCTCAAATGCTTCAAGAAGCTCTAGCGAAGCAACGTGAAGAAATCAGAGCTGAGATGAAGACAGAGATGAAGTTAGCTATTCAACAAATGAGAGAGTTGCTAACTCAACAACCTCAACCACTCAGAATGTTGTAGATGACAGTGATCCGGAAGTGGATGAAGTCATTATGGCTGATACACCTCCCAAGGACAATAACACTGGGGGTGGTTCAACAGATCCTCCCAATAACAACATTGGGGGCGGTTCAATTGCACCGCATAGTAACACTGGGGGTGGCCAATTATTTCTGCTCAACATCACTCAGAGAGAAATGAAGATGAGGACAAGAAAATGCAAGAGCTTGAAAACAAAGTCAATGCTTTGATGACGGCTCAAGAAGTTAAGAAGACGGGTATTCCATATCCCTATCCAAGGGAATGGGATTCAATACCGTACCCGGCGAAGTTCAATCTAATTAACTTCACACCGTTTGAGGAAAAGAGTTCGCCGATTCAGCATTTGATTTATTTCAAGTCTCATTTGGGCATGATCTCTGGAAACGAGGCTTTAATGGTCCGGTCATTCGTTGGCATCCTTCGTGGGCCCGCCTTCGATTGGTACCGACGACTCAAGCCAGGGAGCATCAATTGCTGGGATGATATGGAAAGTTTGTTCCTCAGCAATTTCTTCGATGACGACACCGAAGTGTCAATCGGGACTCTTCTGGATGAGAAGCAGAAAGACGGAGAGTCAGTCGATAATTTTGTCAAGCGCTTCCGTAATAAGGCAATGAATTGCAGAGATCCTGTTACAGAGGAGTTCATCCTGCAAACATGCCACAATAATCTCTCCATCGATGTCCTGGAAACCCTGGGGGTCGTACCATCCAAAACATGGAAAGATTTGAAAATGCGCGGCGAACAAGCTGAACACTTTCTTAAAAGAAAGAAAGTTGAGAGAGGTCAACCGACAACATCCACAATTCCAGTGAACGCGACACTCGATCCGAGGTTCCAAAAGGAGTATTCTTTCGAAGATGATGAAGCTCCAGCCATATTGGAATACCTCCTCGCCAATGATAAAATTGAGCTACCACCTATTAAAGATCAGGAGGGAGCTAAAATGATTACAGATCCAAACTACTGTGCATACCATAGAAGGGTTCTTCATCCCACCAATATTTGCTTTGGACTCAAAAACAAAATTCAAGCCTTAATTGACTCCGGCGTCATAACGGCAAAACAAGCCGATTAAAGACGACCCTACTCCATTGGATACACGAGTATAAACTGTTTTCCTTAACTCCAAAGAGTATACGAGTATAAACTGTTTCTTCATGTCACTCCAAAGAGTATACGAGTATAAACTGCTCATCGACACTCCAAAGAGTATATGAGTATAAACTACTTCTCGGTCATCCAACTAAGTACAATGTTAAACCCGGTTTCGCAAAGGAAGCTGGGGGTGGATGATTTATGTAACGGGAAGTTCCTAGAGAATCTTATATTCTTAAGGATAACCCGAACATGCGACTGAGGATAACGTACTCATCGTTACACCCAGTTTTGCAAAGAAAGCTGGGGGTGGATAATTCATGTAAAGGGAAGTTCCCGAAAGAATGCTATATGTAATTTTCTTAGGGATAACCCGATCATTACATACAAAGTGATAAACACTACATCCCCACGGTGATTTCCGAATACTCTTTTGCTGAGATGAGATTCGATCACTTCGTTAGATCAATCTTCCCTCTCAAACTTCTCATTTAGTCAAACATTTAAACAGTTAGGACCAAAGCCAAAATCCCCTCTCGATTCTTTCAATGAATGAGAGGTCCACAAATCGAGCGATCAAACCTTTAAACAGTTAGGATCGTCTCGAATTCCCATTTGGTCAAACCTTTAAACAGTTAGGACCAAAGCCAAAATCCCCTCTCGATTCTTTCCATGAACGAGAGGTCCACAAATTGAACGATCAAACCTTTAAACAGTTAGGATCGTCTCAAATTCCCATCTTGGTCAAACCTTTAAACAGTTAGGACCAAAGCCAAAATCCCCTCTCGATTCGTTCCATGAACGAGAGGTCCACAAATTGAACGATCAAACCTTTAAACAGTTAGGATCGTCTCAAAACTCCAACTTGGTCAAACCTTACTACAGTTACGAGAGGTCCAAAAATCGAACGATCAAACCTTTAAACAGTTAGGATCGTCTCGAATTCCCATTTGGTCAAACCTTTAAACAGCTAGGACCAAAGCAAAAATCCTCTCTCGATTCTTTCAATGAACGAGAGGTCCACAAATCGAATGATCAAACCTTTAAACAGTTAGGATCGTTTCGAATTCCTATTTGGTCAAACCTTTAAACAGTTAGGACCAAAGCCAAAATCCCCTCTCGATTCCTTCCATGAACGAGAGGTCCACAACTCATATTTGGTCAAACCTTTAAACAGTTAGGACCAAAGCCAAAATCCCCTCTCGATTCCTTCCATGAACGAGAGGTCCACAAATCGAATGATCAAACCTTTAAACAGTCAGGATCGCCTCAAAACTCCCACTTGGTCAAACCTTACTACAGTCAGGACCATAACCAAAATCCCCTTTCGATTCATTTCATGAACGAGAGGTTTACTTTTGAATTGAATAATCAAACCCTATGACAGTCAGGATTATTCAAACCAGTCCAGATTCTCCAAGTGGAGATCACACTTTGAGTTTCTTTTGTACAAGGAGATAGAATATAAAATTCTTCCTCTCCATCATTGGGTTCATCTCTACCAACAAACAAGAGACAAGGAGATAGAATATAAAATTCCTCCTCTCCATCATTGGGTTCATCTCTACCAACAAACAAGAGACCAGGAGATAGAATATAAAATTCTTCCTCTCCATCATTGGGTTCATCTCTACCAACAAACAAGAGACCAGGAGATAGAATATAAAATTCTTCCTCTCCATCATCGGGTTCATCTCTACCAACAAACAAGAGACCAGAATACTCCAATAGGTATACGAGTCTAAACTATTTCCCTAATCTCAACAGGAAGTTTCTGGAGAACATTACTCAAAATGTTCTTAAGAATAACCTGATTACCTCCTAACGGGTATATGAGGTTAAACTATTTCCCGAACACTCCAATGGAGCATATGAGTATAAACTATTTCTCCATTCTTCGACGGGAGTTCAAATTCAAGACTTCGACAACGGCCACGCGATAAACGTAGCACCGGAGGGATTTTAGCTATTCTACAAAACACTGAATAAACTAAAAGATGAAGAAGTCAAGGATTGAAGCCATCCATAGAATATGTTACGCAACTTCCTCTACAAAGTACTGAAGAAATTGCAAAGAAAACTTATCATGTCCAAAGTGTCCCAGACTCCTCTTCAAAATGATGAGTCTGTGATACTTTGGAGGGGGTATCTGTAGACGTCAAAAAATGCTTACAGACATCCAAATACCACTCAATACAGAGAGAAGGTGATAAACATCAGTATCTAAGTCATGGGAGATCATATAAGCCCAAAGGAAGCAAAAGGATCTATGAATCAACACAAAACAATGTGAATTCACAGAACAATGCAAACTACAGCATATGGGCGTAGCAGTACATGGTGCCGCGGCTGAAGCGCGGCAACCCATGGTGCCCCGGCTAAGACGCGGCAGCCTATGGTGCCGCGGCCAAGGCGCGGCAACTCATGGTGTCGCGGCCATTATAGGGGATGCTACAGCAGTTACAATGCAGTTATCTGATGATTATTGAAGCCCACGTGGCAGCATATTAGAGATAGAACGTGTGCTGACGTGGACATGCAGTTAAACCACGAAAATAGAGATCTGAGCTCTGACTTGATCTTTAGAAGAGTGAATATCTTACATCGATAAGATATTCGCTTCAAATTCTTACTTCGATAAACGAAGGAAGAATCATCAAACCCTTCACAGTTCAATCAGAATCTGTGATTTGGTGGTCCACGAGTCAAAGTGCTCCCGGCATAGGCAAAGATCCCACGCAAGCAGCGATCTAAACAACGATCCTGCGTTTGTTTCTCAAAAGTTATAATTTTTATTTTGTTGTGTAAAAGAAGTCTTATAAAAAGACTATTTCTTTGAATTTGTTGTAATCGACCGAAGATATAATGAATTCCATGACAAAGTCAACTTTTGACGCAAACATCACCATCTTCGGTGGCTCCCAATCAAGAACTGCCATGACCTTAGCCGGGTCCACTGCTATGCCCTCTCTACTGATGATGTGGCCAAGGAATCTGACTTCTGAAAGCCAAAATTCGCATTTTCTGAACTTGGCATACAGCTGATGCTCCTGAAGAGTCCTCAACGCTATCCGTAGATGCTCCTCGTGATCCGTCTCCGATCTCGAGTAAATGAGAATATCATCGATGAAAATGATCATGAACTGATCTAAGAAGGGACGAAAAACCCGGTTCATCAAGTCTATGAATACCGCGGGTGCATTGGTCAACCCAAATGGCATAACCAAGAACTCGAAAGAACCATATCGAGTAAGAAAGGCGGTCTTGGGAATATCAATCTCCCTAACCCGCAACTGATGATAGCCAGAACGAAGATCAATCTTCGAGAAATACTACGCACCCTGCAACTGGTCAAACAAGTCATCAATCCTAGGTAGTGGGTACCTATTCCGGATAGTGACCTTGTTCAACTCTCTATAATCTATGCATAATCTCATACTACCGTCCTTCTTCACGAAGAGGACCGGCGCGCCCCACAGAGAATGACTCCGGCGAATAAAACCCTGAGCTAACAACTCATCCAACTGGGTCTGAAGCTCCCTCATCTCAGCTGGTACCATGCGATAGGGTGCGCGGGATATCGGGGCTGTGCCTGGCTGCAACTCAATACAGAACTCCACCTCTCTCACCGGAGGTAATCCAGGTATGTCCTGAAAGACATCCTGATACTCTGAGACAACTCTAGTCTCCAATAACTCAGCACCCTGATCCCGTCGCATCACCTCCTCGATGTACGCCAGAAATGACTCCGCAAGTCGGTTGCCCTGAGAGGTGGCTACAATCATCTCGGACCCGTCGGACGCTCGCAACTTGACTGTTTTTGCAAAGTAGTCAATGCTAACATGGTAGGAAGACAACCAATCCATACCAAGGATGACATCAAACTCGGACATATGCAACACTATAAGATCGACTATGAACTCGGACTCGTCTAAACTGATAATACACCTCTTACAAACACTCTCCAAAAGCGATACCTCTCCTAGAGGGGTGGAAACTAATAAAGGGGTGTCTAACGAATGAGCTACGAGCTGGAGTCTAACCATGAAAGCATATGAAATGAAAGAATGCGAAGCTCCCGAAAGCTCCCGAATCGAAAATAATACGGGCGGAAAAGGAATTCACAAAGAACGTACCCTCCACTACTGCTCCGCTAGCTCCATGATCACGGGGAACTACTGCATAAACTCTGCCCGTGGCTGAAGACTGCTCTGCTGCTGGAGATGGAGAATATGGGACAATCTGCCCCTGAGGAACCTCCTGAACTACTCAAATCTGTCCCTCAGTCCTCTGAGCTGCTGGCGGTGCCTCAAGCCTGTTCTGCTGGCCCTGACCTCTGCCCTGCTGGCGCTGCTGCTGCTGGTGGTTCGGACCCTTGCCCTGCTAGGCTCCTGCTGGTGCGCTACGACACTCTGATGCCTTATGCCCGACTTTATGATAATTAAAACAAGATCCCTGGAATTTGCGCTGCTGATGCGCTCTCTGATCCTGTTGGGGTCCCCTTTTATAAGGGCCCTGATGCTGCTGCTGCTGCTGTCCAGAAAAAGGTCTCTTGTTCTTGTTCTTATCCCCACTCTGTCCTATCTTGGCCTTCCCTTCCTTGTCCTTCTGGAACATAGTAGTCTCAATCTCCTGAGAAGTGGCAGCCTCAGCTACCTCCCTAACTGAATAAAACCTCCTCGACACGAGGTACCGTCAGAGATTAGGGCGAAGCCCCGCTAAGAACATCTGAGCCTGACGCTCTCCCGTCTGTCACATGCCCGTGAAATGTAGTAACTCCATGAACCGGCTCTCAAAATCTGCCACTGACATGTCCCCCTGAGTCAAGCGGGACAACTCGAGCTCCTTCCCGGTCCGTGCTGCAGAAGAAATGTACTATTCATCAAAGAAGTATATAAAATCCTCCCATGTGAGGGTCATCCTCTGCTCCGGAGTAAACTGAAGTCGGTTATAAAATCCTCCCATGTGAGGGTCATCCTCTGCTCCGGAGTAAACTGAAGTCGGTACCATCTCCCGGCGTCTCCCTTCAGGCTGTAGGATGCCAGCCTCTGCTTCTGTACTGAATCTACACCGAGTATGTCAAGAATGTTGCTCACATCCTCCTTCCACTTATGGGCTACAAGAGGGTCTGGTGACCCCTGGAACTCTGGTGCCCTCATCTTCTGATACCTCTCCACCATACGGAGCCAAGCCTCCTGCTCTGTGGCTCTATCTGGGACTGCTAGAGGAATGGCTGCAGGCGTGACCTCTGGGGGCCTCTCTCTGACAGGAACGGCTGGTATCCCCTGCTGCTGAGCTACCGGTGGTGGTGGTGTCCGTGGTGCTATATGAGTCATCACCAACTCCTCAATGGCCGCTGATCGGGTGGAGCCTGCTGAGGCTCAGACTGAGCTGGCTGCTGCTCTGATGGAGTCTGCTGTGACTCTGCCTGGCTAGCTCTCTGAGTACGAGGTCTACCACGTCCTGCCATCTCTCTCTCTGGTGATAAGAAAATGAGAGTTTATGAGTCAAAATAGACCTTTATAAATAACGTATCACATTGAAATTTTCACAAGAGTTTATGAGTCAAAATAGACCTTTATAAATAACGTATCACATTGAAATTTTCACAACATATAGTATTTCACACAAATACTTTGAATTTAATTTTCACAACATATAGTATTTCACACAAATACTTTGAATTTACACCAAATAGTTATCATAAAAAAAAATTTATCAAATTTTGAGATAAACGCATATATCGTCCTCACTCATACTAGGAAATCCTTATGGACTCTATATATGAATCCTAAGAAACTCTATCCTAGCTCCACGACTCGACACAGGATGATCCTAAGGATATTGGAACTAGAGCTCTGATACCAACTGTGACGTCCCTGGGTTCACACAAGGCTGCAGTCCAAGGTGAAACCAAGAATGTCAAACCTACCATGCACCACACCGTACAATAACATGTTTCACCATCACAATTAACATCTATCTAGTGGAATCAACAACAGGTGTAGTACAAAGCAAGTAAGAAAGATAACACAAGAAATACTGATGAAATGAAATCATATAAATATCTCATCATCCAACATACAGAAATACATAGTCAATGTCTGAATATATGTTCTTAACAAATCCCAAATACAACAAGTCTGAGTAAAGGAAATAAGGCACACAGCCTTTACAACATCTAGAATAAAGTCCTCAAACATCTAAACAAAGTCTACAGTGGAGCTCCAAAATAAAACATATCTAAAAATAGTCAGCTGAACACTAAAGTGTGTCGCCATCAACCTGCGACTCTCCGGGCTCCTGGCTCGTTACCTGAAAGGGGGAGGGACAACGAGCGTCAAAGCGCTAGCGAGTAACATCACAACCAACCCCAAGGGAACAGGGCTCGTTGTATAAGAAAATACAGATAATATATAATAGATATAAACTCATTGATCTTACTAAAGAGGGTTTTTAGTGATTAAAAATTTACAACACGAGAATAGATACGTCGAGCGAAATAATCTAAACAAGGAAACCCTCATGTATATACCTTATATCTCAAATTGTAAACCCCTAATCACCAAACCCGAGGTTCTAGTACAGGAACAATAATAAAAGAAATACAAGTACTCTCAGAACATAAGTGCAGTGCCATATCATAGCCCACATGAATATCATGTCAAAATCTACATAACTATCATGTCGTGATCTTCTGTGAGAAAGTCAGATTCAGGGTTAAGAACTAGGTCCGAAACAGGAACTATATATGGTAGTTTCCAAACTAATGGAATAAGTGGCAAATATCCAACACGAGGACTGAAATGGATTATAGTCCAACACGATGACTTCTATGGATTATAGTCCAACACGAGGACTGTGAAAAGGTGAAAAATATCACTGTGACATATACTGAAATCTACTTATATAAATCCCCACTCAAATCAGTGTGTAAGTCCCCAATTTGTACCCTCGGTCATCTATCGTGCCTGGGTACATAGTAAGACTAAAAACCAAAGTCAGATAATCCAATCAAACACTCGAACATGAGTAAAATACTCAAAAATACACAAAACAGAAATTTACAGCAGACAGTGCGGCGGTCGACCGACTCGGTCGACCGCACTTTGATACGAGCCTGGCGGTCGACCGCTAGGCATTTCGGTCGACCGGCAGAACGTCGCGGTCGACCGCCGCG
>NC_033798.1:46442067-46481817 GCF_001876935.1 Asparagus officinalis
AAACATATTGCTCCTTGTTTGTAAGACTATGAAAATAGATGATCTTAAAGTTTTGTGACCGCATTTTTGTTCTTTTGAGTTTTGTGAGTGTAGAAACATATTGCTCCTTGTTTGTAAGACTATGAAAATAGATGATCTTAAAGTTTTGTGACCGCATTTTTGTTCTTTTGAGTTTTGTGAGTGTAGCCAAGCATGCTGTTATATGTAAATTTCTCTGATTGTTCTCACTTTTATGTGTGTATATATACATTTGGAGTTTGATTTGTAACATATTATTCTCAGATTGAAAGACTATGAAATAGATGATCTGAAAGTTTTGTGAGTGCAATTTTGTTCGTATGTAGTTTTGAGAGTGCAGCCAAACATGCTATTATATGTAAATTTCTCTGGTTGTTCTCACTTTTATGTGTGTGTATATATATATTTGGAGTTTGATTTGTAATATATTGTTAGTTCTGACCAAAGAACGGAGGGAACTCCAGATATATGTAAATTACAGTTTATGAAATTTCTAAAAATTTTAATACATCTAAGTTCAATTATTTTCATTTCCCACTATTTACTCCAACAAAGCATGCTAGAATGAGCTAGCCTTGGAATGAAATGAGTACTAGAAAACAAAGAGTAGTGATATTCCATTTTGTTGGATTTTTTTGTCAAAACCACTTTCCAAAATGAGTTTTCAAACTATATATATATTAACTACAAGTACTTTTTATAAATGCTTAGTAGCCTAGTGGAAAGTAAATGTTTTGATATTTCAAAAGGTCCCTTGTTCGAGGCTTGCCAATAGCAAGCCGAAAAGTGTTTTATTGAATTAATCCCTCACAAGGTCTAGTGGGTCGTGGGTCGTGGGTCGTGGGTCGTGGGCCAGAGATCGGGGCTAATCAAGCTGAGACGCTAAGTGGCGCTTTGTTAGGCGTACTTTGCACTTTGCACGAAGGTTCACTCGTTAAACGAGGTTCGCCTATTTAAAGAGGTTCGCTCATTCGACGAGGTTCGTCTGTCATACGAGGCTCGCCTGTTTGACAATATTCGCTCGTTCTACGAGGTTCGTCTGTCATACGAGGTTCCCCTATTTGACGAGGTTCGCTCGTTCGACGAGGTTCGTCTGTCATACGAAGTTTTCCTGTTTGATGAGGTTCGTTTGTCAAACGAGGTTCGTTTGTCAAACGAGGTTCGTCTGATTCGCTGAGATGTGACCCTCGCGCTACGTAGCAACGCGTCCATTGGTTGTCTCGTATACAGGAGTTACTGCATGAAGCAGTTACAACAGTATTTAGAGTAATTTAATGCATTGATGTTACAATCTTAATTACCATTGAGAATTATAATAGTCACATTAATTGCAAGGGACTGTTGAGCTAGCCTTAGAGGCCTATAAATAGCGCCCTTGGACAGTTCTTGAAAAATACACGCGAGCTTGGAAAACGGACGTCGGATCGACATTATTGCTGCTGTTGTGCTGTTGCTGTAGAAACTGTGCCTACAGGAACTTGCCCTGAAACCGAAAGGTTTTGAATCGAAAGGTTCTGAGATCGAGGAGATCTTTGCCTTGACCAAAAGGTCTTATAGATCAAGGAGATCTTAACGGTACTGGGTTGGTGCACACTAGAGTACTATACCGCTATTCCTGGAAGCAGCTTAGCCTTGGGATCCTTGCATCGGAGTAGGCCAAATATTATTTTAAGCATAGCGTTTCACAAACGCACAACAGTTAACTTGAAAAAATTTAAAATTACAGCACATCATCTTTCACTGTTTTAATCCAGATAACCATAATTTCTAATAATCTTAAAGCAATATTTTTGATCTACAATGGATCCTACGAGGACTTTAGGAGTGGATTGTCTCAAGTTAGAAAACTTTTGATGGATCTAACTCTAACGCATGGCGTCGAAAAGTGATTTTTGGGATGCAACTCCTGAAAATCTACTATGTGGTTTCTGAAGAGAAACCTGACTTTTAGGAAGACTCTGAGTCTGAAGCCTCTTGAGCTAAAGATGATTATCTCTACAGGAGTTATCTCCTTAACTGACTGGCTGATCATTTGGCAGATGCTTACACCAACAAACCCTCTACAAAGAAAATCTAGAATGCTCTGGAGGAGCAATACAATGATGAGGAGAAGTTTTTCAAGTCTCACTTCATTGACAAGTTTCTGGACTTCAAATTCAAAGATGACACTGAGATTTTGTCTCAAGTCAAAGAGCTCGAAAAGCTTGTTATGAAGCTGAAGGATGAAAAGATTAATCTTTGTCAAACCTTTATTTCTGGAGCAATTGTCAACAAGCTCCCTCCATCTTGGATATCATTCTCCATGGATATTCGAAGGAGGAAAAGACAGGTGACTCTGTCTGATTTGAAGAGGTTCATTCGGATCGAGGACGAGATTCAGACTCGTACGAAAAATGAGCTCCTAGCTAAGCAGAAGGCGTCTGCTAACATGGTGGCTGCTAACTCTGAGAATGGTACCAGTTCTTCTTCTAAGAAGAAGAAGCCATTTAACAAAAAGAAGAATCATAATCCAAAGAACGTGAATGTTTAGAAGAAAGATTTCAAGAAGAGCGGCAAATGTTTCAACTATCGGAAGCAAGGGCATTTTTCCAAGGATTGCAAAGCAACAAAGAAGGGAACAATACACAATGTTAATCAACTTGACAATGTTTGCGGTGAAAGTTAATTTTCTCATTATCAAACTCATTACAACTTCTTTCGTTATAATAAGTTCAAAAAGTAAAGTAAAATTCGATCTTTTTATAAGATCTCTTTACACAATAAAATAAAGATTATAACTTTCTCTTAAAACAAACGCAGAGGATGTTTATCACTCGCTGCTTGAGTGGGATCTTTACCTGTGCCGGGGATGCATTAGTCCGTAGACCACCGCGGATCAGATCCAGATGACAGAGGATTGATTAAAGCTCTTACTTCACAAAGGAAGTAATCACTAAAGTGACAATCACGACCAAGTGAGATTGTGGCTCTTCTCGAGATCAAAACCAAGTTTGATCCGGAGGAAAGGGGGAAAGGGTCTCAGATCTCTCGAAATCCACTCTTTATGTACAGGAAATCGCCAAGATCTAACTAACCCTCTCTAAAATTCGTGGCTCTTGGCTCTGCAATTCAGTAGCACTTTGCCCTCTTTGATCATCACCCGCCCTAAGAAATGAGCCCCCAGGCTTGTATTTATAGGCTTTGGTTGTGGGTTTTGGATAAGAATATTGGATTCATCCTTATCTTCAGTTAATAATCGTATAACCACGTTTGGAGATGATATCTAGGTAGTTAGGAACTTTTGGAATAGAAAAAATCCCGTAAAAGCTCGTTGAAAATCGCCAAAACAAGTTTTAGGATAGAATCTGCGTGAGTCACCCTCTGGTGGCTCGGCCTTGGTCGAGCCATCATTTGGTGGCTTAGCCTTGGCCGAGCCACCATTTGGTGGCTCGGCCCTGGCGGAGCCACTGGCTCTGGCCGAGTTTGATTTGGTACGACTCGACCGCCAGCGGCTATTTTGGTTTTCTGAGTTTGACTTGTTACGTCGTTATGCGTATTTCGTCGTTTCGTTGACTTGTACACTTCACCGATTTGCTTCATACGTTTATCAGCATCGGATAATCTTCATTTACTCAAATAATAACGTTCATCATTTTCTCTCTGTCTCAAACTGTGTTCAGGGACCTATAGGCAATTTTTGACACCTACAGATATCCCCTCTAAAGTGTTTCAGTCTAGCTTCTTTTATAAAAAAGCCTAAAATACTTTGGATGTAATAGGCCCAACTTTCAGTTGGTATAAAAGGACCTGTAATTAGCTTTAGTTCATGACTTCTTCCGTCTTCAATCTACTTAGTATTTTGTCGAATAGATGAAATTCTTCCGGTGTTGCGGTTATCGTCTGATCGTTGTTGAAATCTTGAACTAAAATTGATGTGTAAGTTTCTGAACTTAGCTCGTGCCATTGAGTTGACTTTGAACTGATCATCTTCGTCGGGGATTCATATCTGAATGTGATTGAACTTCTTAGAATCATCCTTTGACCCAAAATTTTTTCCTTAGCCTTATTTTGGAGAAATTATCGATGCGTTGACCGGCATAGACCTTTATTGTAATGCATTGACTGGCATTAGCAAAATTTATACTCGTACGTTTACTAGAGTCTATACAGTTTAAGTTCTTAAGGTGTTGAAGCGTGGTGGTCCCAGATATCAAGGTTGCAGGACCAACTATTAAAACTGATTCATCTGTATGTATGGATCTTATCCTGAGATTGTTGGATGCTCAAGTTATGAGACCAACTAATGAAGCTGGTGCGTCAATGACTCTTGTATTTATAAGATTTTTGGCAAACCCTCAGCCATCAAAGGGTTTGATGAGCCTTTACCGACTACCGTTTGAGTCAGGCTAGCATGCAGATTGTTTAAGTCCGTTCTGCATGTAACGTTGTGCTAAAAGAGTTAACTCTTTTAGTGCTACGATATTGAATACGTAGACTTCATCTTTCTTACGGGAATAGACTACCCGGCAACGTGTGTTAGATGTAGACTTAGGAGTTTTGGCAAATCCTTTGTAAGACCCCGTTGATTTTGATATTTCATATACGTGAATATTAGTGAAACGTAATATTTAATATATGATAAAATATCTTCATGGCATGGTTGTACATGAAAACTAGTGTTTTGAGTTTATAAGGATGTGGATATGCCTCAGGTATGAGGTTGAGTTGCAAATTTGCAAATCGTGTGCAACAGAAATCGAAGAATGCAGTTTTTAGTCCATGAGTCGACCCATAATAAGTCATGAGTCGACTCATCAGGTTGAGTCGACCTATGACTGTCGTGAGTCGACTCACGTCATCGAGTCCTGTTGCCATTTAGTTTCTGCTGAGTCGACTCATGAACTATGAGTCGACCCATGACCCATGAGTCGACCCATAACATACCATGAGTCGACTCATCGTGGATTTTTGGCTTTTCTCGGTTCGGGTTTGTTGGGTTTCGGGTCGGGTTTTATCTACTCATATATATTTCCCTCCACCCGAAAACACTCTTTTTTATTAGCAAACCCTCGAGAAACCCTAGTCTCCTCTCCCCCTCTAAACCCTATCTCGTGCTTGGATATTCTTGGGCGATTTTTGGGGATTTTTTCAGCGGCTCTTTGTGGATTGGAGCGAAGGGGATTGTTCATCATCACATCTGAGGCGAGTAACATCTCGCCCAATCCTTCTCCTATGTTTTTAATAGTTTACAAATGTTTTCATGAGTTTTATTGAGCCTAAGACTTATTTTCAAGTATAAAGCAATGTTCTTGTTAGGGTGAATGCTAGAAATCATGTGTTTCAGATTTTAAATCCTCACCAACACGTTTTTGAAGAAAACCCAGATCTGGAAATATTTTTAAGAAATAAAAATATGAGTTTTCTTTTTGATTAAATGCTTTCTTTCATGTATAGGAGTTAAATGTTAGATTTAACCTACAAGAAATCGTTTCTCATGATAAATATGTTTTTCTCACTGTATCATAGTTGAGAATCGATGGCTATCGAGATGTAGATCAGTATAATGGAAGGATGGATCGAGTTGGCGAATTTAACTTGTGATATATGTAGATTTCAGCCCGTAAGTCGACTTACGACTTATCACGAGTTGACTCATCAGGTTGAGTCGACCCATGACTGTTATGAGTCGACTCGCGAAGAAATTTTTCCTGTTATTTCAAGTCGACTCGTATCGGATCATGAGTCGACCCATGAGACATGAGTCGACCCATAAATGAGCACGAGTCGACTCATCATAGTATTTCCTGTTTCGTTTGTGTTTCTGTTTAATCATCTGCTGTATACATATATATATATACAGTGTATATATATATATGTTCGAGGGTATTGTCTACTATTCTTGAACTTAGGGTGTTGCCTTGTTTATCGGATATTAAATTTGCAGTAAATCTTGTTTTCATCTGTGCATGCGAGATGACATTTGTGGCATAGGTTCAGATCAGCACAGCAAGGCATGTACAGGAATAGGGTAGGTATATCTTTCTATGCACAGTCCTCGTGTTGGACTAAAATCCATTTCAAGTCCTCGTGTTGGACTGTAATCCATTAAAGTCCTCGCGTTGGACTATAATCCATTTTAAACATGTTTTAGACTTTTGCTAAACCTTGAGCATGTTACTAAATCAAGTTTGGGTACAAGACATATTGTATGAGGCTGGGACATAATAGCTACTTAGGCTGGACATGTCATCTTTTGTAGCTTTGACAGGTTTACACTTTATTAGTAGAGATAGGTTTGTATTCATTTCTTTATTTTTGCTTGTGACAAATCTCGGGTTTAATATTTTTGGATTTACAATTTGAGATACAAGGTATATACATGAGGGTTTCCTTGTTTGAATTATTTCGCTCGACGTACCTACGCTCGTGTTGTATTTCCCTAAGTACTAAAACCCATTAAATGTTTGTGTAAATGATTTATATTATTATGTGTTAATTGTATTTTCATATACAATGAGCCCTATCCCTTGGGGTTGGTTGTGATGTTGCTCGCTAGCGCTTTGATGCTCGTTGTCCCTCCCCCTTTCAGGTAACGAACCAGGAGCCCGGAGAGCCGCAGGTTGAGGGCGACCCTTACTAGTGTCTATTATCCTCTTTTTAGATGTATTTATTTTTTGTACTCCACTTGAGACATTTTAGACTTGAGAAGTTTATGTTCTAGAGTTCAGACATTATGTACTTTGAGACATGTTGAGGTCTCCAGATCTTTATTATTCATTTCAGACTTTGACTATGTACTTCAGCTTATTTGATTGATGAGATGTATTAATTTGAGTCCTATCATTTCATCAAGCATTTGTTGTAAAATCTTTTACTTGCTTTGTATTTCACCTGTTGTTGATTCCACTAGAGAGATAGTAATTGTGATGGTGAAACATGTTATTGCACGGTGTGGTGCATGGCAGGTTTGACATTTCTGGTTTCACCTCGGACTGCAGCCTTGTGTGAACACAGGGGCGTCATAGTTGGTATCAGAGCTCTAGTTCCAGTATCCCTAGGATCATCCTATGTCGAGTCGTGGAGCTAGGTTAGAGTTTCTTAGGATTCATGTGTAGAGTCCGCTAAGGATTTCCTAGTATGAGTGAGGACGATATATGCGTATATCTCAAAATTTTGAGAAAATTTTTTTTATGACAACTATTTTTGCTTAAAGGGTATGCTTGAATATTATGTAATGTGAAAATCATATTGTGATGTACTATGTATGAATAGAATATACGTCTACTTTGACTCATGAACTTTATTGTTTCTTATGATCAGAGAGATGGCAGGACGTGGGAGGCCTCGCACTCGAAGGGCCGCTCAGGCAGAGCCCCAGCAGGCCTCACCTGAGCCGCAGCAGACTCCTCAGTATTTGGTGGATATCATGGCTCCTCTTATTGCCAAGATGACAGCCATTGAGGAGTTGGTAACGACTCA
Source organism: Asparagus officinalis (assembly GCF_001876935.1). Lineage (NCBI taxonomy): Eukaryota > Viridiplantae > Streptophyta > Magnoliopsida > Asparagales > Asparagaceae > Asparagus > Asparagus officinalis. The sequence continues at coordinate 46,449,544 of NC_033798.1, forward strand.
TATAGCACCACGGACACCACCACCACCAGTAGCTCAGTGATACGAGTCGCCGTGCGAGCACTCTTGATCGCGGAATTATCAAGAGTGGGTAAAGAAGAAAATGACTGAAGAACACAAGAGTTATAATTAGGATGAAGGAAAATACCTTCTCTAGATTATGAGAATCAATTGGATTTACAAAATCTCTCTCTCACAATCTCTCTAGATCAAAGAACAACCTCCCTGATCTCTTTTCTCATTACAATCTGAGTTTTCAACCCTAGAAAAGTTGTGTTTCTATTTATACTAAACAGAAATCCCAACTGGAGCAGGAAACAGACCCAGGCCCGGAACCGCTACGCGGTCGACCGCAGTGCCCAAGGCGGTCGACCGGTCAGAACGGCGAAAAACTGGAAAATCGATTACAGTGTTTCCGGTCGACCGCAGCGCCATCATCGGTCGACCGCTCTCAGTCCCGAGACATAGTCTGGGCCTGTGCACTAAGCGGTCGACCGACGTGACCAATCCGGTCGACCGACCAGAGTCCAGCTGCAGATCCTGTAGTTTTCCAAAATGCAATCTTCTTTCAGTGGTTCCTCTCTATCAAACCACAAGTCTTCAACATGCGGTAAGATCATCTTGTCATCACCTTCATCATCCAATAATGGAGGCTCAAACAACTTCAAGTACTCGGTATTGATCACCGAATACATGCCTAAGTAAGGTAGCAAATCTAAACGAAAAGCGTGTCGCCAATCTGATCGATAATCCGAAATGGACCATAATGAATAGGCTTCAACTTCTTCCCTTCTCCTTTGAGCCTCTCCTTACCTAATTTTAGCTATACCATATCGCCTTTACCAAAGTTACAAGGAATCCGATGTTGATCATGCTTCGCCTTGTACTTAGCTTGCGATTTCTTCAATTTAGCTTCAACCGTGGCATGAATATTTGCAATCTTCTCGAGAAATCGCTGAGCTCGTTGTCTTTCACTCCCCTCCTTGCCGTCCACCGTGGCTTCACTTGAAAACACAAGATCGAACGGGCTCGGCGGTAAAAATCCATAACAAGTCTCAAACGGTGACTTTCCGGAAGATCCATGAATTGCCCGATTAAAAGCAAACTGCAAATATGGTAAACTCTCATCCCAAGTCTTAGGATGCCTAGAATTATACCCCCGCAACATGTGCACCATAGTCCGGTTGACTACCTCCGTTTGTCCGTCTGTTTGTGGATGAAAGGCCGTGCTCTTCTTCAATTTAGTGTCCATCAAACTCCACAAAGAATCCCAAAAATGCCCGAGAAAACGGTTATCCCGATCCGAAATAATCAAGCTCGGCAACCCAAAGTGCTTCCACACATGCTCAAAGAACAATTGTGCTGCACCCGCTCCCGTCACGGTCTTCTTACAAGGAATCAATATCACCATCTTACTGAACCGGTCCACCACAACGGACAAATAGTCATGCCCGCGCTTCGTAGTCAGCAACCCTCCTAGAAAATCCATAGAAATGCTCTCCCACGGTCTAGAAGGAACCGGTAATGGTAGGTACAATCCTTTCTTTCTGTTAGAAGGCTTCGAAATACAACATAACTTACACCCTCCAACATACTTGGTCACATCATCAATCATCCGTGGCCAAAACACATGTCGCCGTAGATTGAGAAGCGTTTTCTGAATGCCAAAATGCCCTTGCACACGCGAGGTATGCGCTTCCCGAATCCACTGCAACCTATCACCATCTTCCGGAATGCATAGTGATGCCCCACGATACAATAAGCCATCATCTCCAAGTGCATACTCCCCCCTTCGACCAGCCTTCACCAATAAAGACCTTATCGGCGGACGAGATAACATATCGGCCAACTTGTTCGTCGCCCCCTTCTTGTACCTAATAATGATGTTGAAAGCCATCAAATAGGACATCCACTTCATGTGCCGTACCTACTGTAGTTTTGTCTGGGCATGTAAGAACTCCAACGGCTTGTGATCCGAATGCACGACCACCTCCTTCCCTAACAAGTACACCCTCCAATGCTTAATTGCTTGATATAGTGCATAGAACTCCTTGTCGTAGGTTGGGTAGTTCGCAACAGCACCCGAAAACTTTTCAGAATGGTAGTCGTAGGTTGGATAGTTCGCAATAGCACCCGAAAACTTCTCAGAATGGTATTCCACCGGTTTCCCATCCTGAATCAACACCGCGCCCATCGCATAATTAGACGCGTCGGTCTCTACCTCGAAAGTCCGTTGCAAATTCGGCAATGCCAACACCGGTGCCTCCGAGATCTTTCTTTTTAGCAACTGAAAAGCCTCCTCATGCGTCCTTCCCCACTCAAACTGAACTTTAGCCTTTGTGAGGCTATGTAACGGTGCCGCATAAGCCGAAAAATGTCGAATGAACTTGCGCAAATACTGGCAAGCCCCCATGAAGCTCCTCACCTCAGTCACTGTCTTCGGCGTCGGCCACTTTGTGATCACCTCCACCTTGCCTGGATCTATCCTCCGCTGGCCCTTCCCTACGATGAAGCCGAGATACACCAACTCGTCCTTCCCGAACTCGCACTTTTTCCCGTTAAGCTTCAGTTGTCCGTTCTGCAACACTTCAAATACCTTCTCAACATGAACGAGATGCTCCTCCCAAGTCCTGCTGTACACCAAGATATCATCAAGGTAAACTATCACAAAATCCTCTATAAAGGGTCGCAACAAATCATTCATAAGCCTCATAAAGGTAGCCGGAGCATTGCACAATCCAAACGGCATCACCAACCACTCGAACAGGCCTTGCTTGGTCTTGAACGCAGTCTTCCAAGTGTCTTCCTCCCGAATCCTCACCTGATGGTAACCAGACTTCAAATCCAGCTTCGTGAAAAACCTCGCTCCCTCCAACTGGTCCATAAGATCATCGATCCGCGGTAATGGGTAGCGATTCTTGATTGTGATCTTGTTGAGTGCCCGATAATCTACGCACATGCGCCAACCTCCATCCTTTTTGGGCACCAACAACACTGGTGACCCGCAAGGCGAACAACTTGGCACAATCACTCCTGTCTCCAAGAGCTCCTGAACTTGCTTCTTGATCTCCTCGGACTCTAGTACTGATGTGCGGTATAGGCCTATGTTAGGTAAGGAACTCTCCCCGGTCAACATAATCTCATGCTCTACACCTCGACGTGGTGGTAGTCCCGTGATCTCCGAAAACAAGTCCGCATACTTGACCTTCAACCTGTCAAGATCTCCCTCCTGGCGCTTGCTCAAGGTAGACAAGCACATCCTACTCAGCTGCTCTTCATACGGCCGAATGAACAATAAAACGAACTTCCTGCCCGCGTTCACCAACCTCTTAGCCTGAGTCACTGTCACCAAGCTCGTCTCCTGTGGGAGAGATGCTGAACGAAAAATGAATTGCTCGCCATCCTTGTTGAACGTGTACTTTTGGGCTCGCCGATCATATACTGTGTTGTTGACAATCTTAGTCATCCTTGTTCTGAAAAATGAACGAAGAGATGTTGAAAATCTTAGTCATCCTTGTTCTGAAAAAGTGAACAAAGAGATGCTGAACGAAAAATGAATTGCTCGCCATCCTTGTTGAACGTGTACTTTTGGGCTCGCCGATCATATACTGCGTATCTATCCCACAAATAAGGATTGCCCAAAATAACTTGGCAAACATCCAACGGAACCACGTCGCATGTGACCTCGTCAATATACGACTCATGGAGTGCAAATCTGAATGAACAATGGTTCACCACACTCAATCCCGCCTCCTTCTGAATCCACCCTAATGGATAGGGCTTCGGATGCTTCACCGTCTTCAATCCCAGCTTCTGTACTAATGCCTCAGATATCAGATTTTTCTGACTCCCTGGATCTACAATAGCATCCACTAAGCTGGTCTTGACCTGCAATTTCAGAACAAAGAGCTGCTCCCTCGGGTCGTCATCTTCTTTGGTGGCCTGCTTCCCCGTCATAAGGTTGAAACTGCTATTGGGTTCGGTCATCCCAGGAACCTTGGGTTCGGTCATCCCGGGAACCTCCTTCGGACCCTGTGCTATCACGTACGCCTTCTTCTCCTCCTTCTTCTTCAATCCTTTTGGCTTCAGATGAGGATACTTATCCCAGCAACGATCAGCCACATGCCCTGTCTGCTTGCAGTGATTGCATGTCAATCCTGCTTTCCCCGAGTCAACCTTCTTCTTCTCATCCTTAGACTGAGAGCCACCCGTCTTGCTCCCCGATGGTTTGGAATCCCCCTTTGTCTCATTGCCCTTCTTCTGCCTGCCCTCAATGGCAATGGCCTTCACGCTCGCCTCTGCGATTGTCTCCACTGAAAATAGCTTCATCTCCTTCCGGATGTAATCATTCAGACCCGCCATGTACTTCATGAAGATGGGGTACTCGGACGTTACGATGTTTAGGACCATCGCCTGTTGCTGGAACTCCGTCGTGTACTCTTGAATTGTCTGATTAAATTTTTGGCGCAATCCATACCACTTGTACCAACGCTCCTCAAGGAACCCCACTGGATAAAACTGTTTCCGAAGTAGCTCCTTGAACTTGTTCCACGACGCCGCTTTCTTCTCCTGTTTGCAATAGGATTTCCACCACGTCAAAGCGTGCCCGGAAAGCTTCAATGTCGCGAACACTATCTTCTCCTTGGACGAATATCCGTAGAGAGTGAAGTACATCTCCATACGTTCGATCCAATCATCAAGCTTCTCCACGTTGATACTCCCATCATAAACAGGAATCTCAACCTTGAAGTCAATCTTCAGATTCTGGTAATGATTCTTACCCCCTTGATGGCCAGCAGTCTTGACAATCTCAGTCTCCCCCTTTGAATCAGCTTTCTCGCTCTCCTTATCGGATTCGTAGAGTCCTTTCTTACCCTTCGAAGAAGATTCCTCCTTTTTGTCTCCTCCGTTAATGAGACCCACGAGTTGGGTAAGAGTCGTCCCGATCGTCTCAATCTGCTTCTCCATGGCATCAAGTCTTGTTGAATTATCTGCTTCAGACATCTTCTCCTTCCTTAATTTCTGGACCCCCTCCGAGGAATTAAGGATCTCGCCAAGCTTCTTGTACTGTGAGCGAGTAAGGACCATACACAGTTCCCCCCTTCACAGGATCTAGTGCTCTGATACCAACTTGATACGAGTCGCCGTGCGAGCACTCTTGATCGCGGAATTATCAAGAGTGGGTAAAGAAGAAAACGACTGAAGAACACAAGAGTTATAATTAGGGCGAAGGAAAATACCTTCTTCTATTCTCAAGATACCATGAGAATCATCTATCCTCAAGCTCCCATGAGGATCGCTAAGCTCCCGAAGAGAAGATACACCTGTATCACTCAGCAGCAGGGGATACCAGCTGTCCCGATCAGAGAGAGAGACCCAGAGGTAGCACCTGCAGCTATTCCACTAGCGGTACCAGATAGAGCCACGGAGCAGGAAGCTTGGCTCCATATGGTGGAGAGGTATCAGAAGATGAGGGCACCAGACTTCCAGGGGTCACCAAACCCTGTTGCAGCACACAAGTGGAAGGAGGATGTGAACAATATACTTGACATACTTAGTGTAGATTCGGTTCAGAAGCAGAGGTTGGCATCCTACAGTCTGAAGGGAGATGCCGGGAGATGGTACCTGCTGTAGTTTACTCTAGAGCAGAGGATGACCCTCACATGGGAGGATTTCATCTACTTCTTTGATGGGCAGTATATTTCTTCTACAGCACTGACTGGGAAGGAGCTTGAGTTATCCCGGATGACTCAGGGGGACATGACAGTGGCAGATTATGAGAGCCGGTTTATGGAGTTGCTGCATTTCACGGGTATGTGGCAGACAGGAGAGCGTCAAGCTCAGATGTTCTTAGCAAGGCTACGCCCTAATCTCCGCCGATACCTCGTCTCGAGGAAGTTCTATTCAGTTAGGGAGGTAGCTGAGGCTGCCATTTCACAGGAGCTTGAGACTACTATGTTCCAGAAGGATAAGGAAGGGAAGGCCAAGGCAGGACAGAGCGGGGACAAGGGTAAGAACAAGAGACCTTTGTCAGGCCATCAACATCAGCAGCAGCAGGGCCCTCATAAGAAGGGACCCCAGCAGGATCAGATAGCGCATCAGCAGCGCAAGTTCCAGGGATCTTGTTTCAACTGTCGCAAGGTCGGGCACAAGGCATCAGAGTGTCGTAGTGCACCAGCAGGAGCTTAGTAGGGCAGGAGTCCAAACCAGCAGCAGCAGCGATAGCAGGGCAGAGGTCAGGGTCAGCAGAATAGGCTTGAGGCACCGCCAGCGACGCAGAGGGCAGAGGGGTAGGTTCGAGCAGTCCAGGAGGCTCCCCTGGGGCAGATTGTCCCATATTCTCCAGCATTAGCAGTAGAGTAGTCTTCAGCCACAGGCAGAGTATATGCAGTGGTTCCCCGTGATCACAGTGCCAGCGGGGTAGTTGTGGAGGGTACGTTCCTTGTAAATTTCTTTCCTGCCCGTATTCTTTTCGATTCGGGAGCTTCGCATTCTTTCATCTCGCATGTATTTATGGCTAGACTCCAGCTCGTAGCTCAGCCTCTAGACACCCCTTTATCAGTCTCCACCCCTTTAGGTGAGGTATCGCTTCTGGAGAGCGTTTGTAGGAGGTGTACCGTCAGTTTAGACGAGTCGGAGTTCATAGTCGATCTGATAGTTTTGCATATGTCTGAGTTTGATGTCATTCTTGGTATGGATTGGTTGTCGTCCTACCATATTAGTATTGACTGTTTTGCGAAGACAGTCAGATTGTGAGTGTCCAATGGGTTCGAGATGATTGTGGCCACTTCTCAGGGCAATCACTTTGCGGAGTCATTTCTGGCGTTCATCGACGAGGTGATGCTGCGGGATCAGAGTTCTGATTTGTTGGAGACTCGAGTTGTCTCGGATTATCAAGATGTTTTTTAGGACATACCTGGGTTACCTCCTATAAGAGAGGTTGAGTTTTGTCTTGAGTTGCAGCCGGGCACAGTCCCGATATCCCACGCACCCTATCGCATGGTGCCAGCTGAGATGAGAGAGCTTCACACCTAGTTGGACGAGTTGTTAGCTCAGGGTTTTATTCGTCGGAGTCATTCTCCGTGGGGCGCGCCAGTCCTCTTCGTGAAGAAGAAGGATGGCAACATGAGATTATGTATAGATTATCAGGAGTTGAACAAGGTCACTATCCGGAATAGGTATCCACTGCCTAGGATTGATGACTTGTTCGACCAGTTGCAGGGAGCGCGATTTTTCTCGAAGATTGATCTTCGTTCTGGTTATCATCAGTTGCGGGTTCGGGAGATGGATATCCCCAAGACCGCTTTCCTCACACGCTATGGATCTTTCGAGTTCTTGGTCATGCCATTTGGGTTGACCAATGCACCCGCGGTATTCATGGATTTGATGAACCGTGTTTTCCATCATTTCTTAGACTAGTTCGTGATTGTTCATCGACGACATCCTCATTTATTTGAGATCGGAGGCAGATCATGAGCAGCACCTCCGTTTAGCTTTGCAGACCCTACGGGAGCACCAGTTATATGCCAAGTTCAGCAAGTACGAGTTTTGGCTTTCAGAAGTTAGATTTCTCGGCCACATCATCAGCAGAGAGGGCATATCAGTAGACCCAGCTAAGGTTACAGCAGTGCTTGATTGGGAGCCACCAAAGACAGTGATAGAGATTTGCAGCCTTTTGGGATTAGCAGGATACTACAGGAAGTTCATCCAGGACTTCTCGAAGATTTTGACGCCACTTACACGCCTTACGAAGAAGGGTGTATAGTTTATTTGGAGCACAGAATGCCAGAAGGCCTTTGATGACTTGAAGACTAAGTTGACCTCAGCACCAGTTTTGACTATTCCGAGCAACGACAGGACATTCGTCGTCTACACAGATGCATCATTGGCAGGATTAGGAGGCGTCCTTATACAGACTCAGAGAGTAGTAGCTTATATCTCACGGCAGTTGAGAGTGCATGAGCAGAACTATCCCACTCATGACTTGGAGCTAGTAGCAGTGGTATTTGCACTGAAGTCATGGAGATACTACTTGTATGGAGTGCAGTTCGAGCTGTTCACAGACTACCAGAGTCTGAAATATCTTTTCTCTCAGAAGGAACTCAACCAGAAGCAGCGGAGGTGGATTGAGTTTATCAAGGACTACGAGTTCGGGATTCAGTATCACCTGGGAAAGGCGAACGTCGTAGCAGATGCTATGAGTAGGAAGCGTCGACATCAGATTGCGGCTTTGAGGTGCTCATTGCACCGAGACCTTATCACTCTTAGCCAGTTTGATTTTAGACCTGAGTTTGGTGGCACTAGTGTATTTTTGGGAGCTATATCAGTGCAACCAACTTGGAGCGACAGAGTTGTTAGAGCTCAGTTGGAGGATTCTTGGATTCAAATCCGTAAGGAGGAGATTTCCAAAGAGCCTAAGGCCAATTGGACCATTGGAGCAGATGGAGGTCTACGGATGAAGGGTAGATTGGTTATGCCAGGCAGTCCAGAGCTGAAGAGGGAGTTGTTTGATGAGGCACACTGTACTCGGTACACAGTACATCCAGGGACCACAAAGATATACAAGGACCTGAAGAGGCACTTTTGGTGGAGTGGTATGCTACACAGTACATCCAGGGACCACAAAGATATACAAGGACCTGAAGAGGCACTTTTGGTGGAGTGGTATGCGCAGGGAGATTTCAGAGTATGTGGCGAGGCACTTTTGGTGGAGTGGTATGCGCAGGGAGATTTCAGAGTATGTGGCGAAGTGTTTTACCTGTCAGTAGGTGAAGGCGGAGCACCAGAGACCAGCAGGCACACTTCAGCCGTTACCTATCCTAGAATGGAAGTGGGCGGACATTTCTATAGACTTTATTGTAGGGTTGCCTAAGTCGAAGAAGGGGAATGATTCGGTTTGGGTGATAGTGGACCAGTTGACGAAGTTAGCACATTTTATCCCAGTAAGGACTACTTATACAACTGAGGTGTATGCGAGAATTTTCGTTCGAGAGATAGTTCGACTTCACGGAGTTCCAGATACGATTGTGTCGGATCGAGGATCAGTTTTCACTTCGCATTTTTGGAGGAGTTTTCAGGACTCGTTTGGCAGCAAGCTATCTTATAGCAGTGTATTCCACCCACAGACAGATGGTCAGACGGAGAGGGTGAACCAAGTGTTGGAGGACATGTTGCGAGCATGTGTCATTGACTTCCAAGGCAGCTGGGAGGATCATATCCCACTGATAGAGTTAGCTTATAACAACAGTTATCAAGCGACGATCGGTATGGCTCCGTATGAGGCACTGTACGGGAGACCCTGTAGATCACTGATATGTTGGGTAGAGCCGGAGGAGAGTTTGATGCTTGGACCAGAGCTTGTGAGGCAAACTACCGAGAAGGTAGCGTTGATCAGGGAGCAGATTCTAGCCGCTCAGAGTCGGCAGAAGAGTTATGCAGATAAGAGGCGAAGACCCCTCGAGTTTTAGATTGGGGATTTGGTTATGCTGAAGGTATCGCCTATGAAAGGCGTACATCGATTCGGGAGGCGAGGAAAGCTTGCACCGAGATACATTGGACCTTTCCGGATTTTAGAGCGCATTGGAGCTGTGTCATACAGACTAGATCTTCCAGCTTCTATGTCTAGTATACACAATGTATTCCACATTTCTATGCTCAAGAAGCACTTGCATGATGAGGAGCGGCAACGAGTGTTGGATGCACCGGAGATTGAGCTTCGGGATAATTTGTCGACTATTGAGATTCCAGTGTCCATACTTCTAGAGAAGACAAGAGACTCGGGAACAAGGTGATTCCATTGGTGAAAGTTTAATGGAACCGAAGTGGAGTTGAGGAAGTTTCTTGGGAGCGCGAGGAGAACATACGACGCGACTACCCACACTTGTTCGAGCAGGTAAAACTAATTAAAGTATTTATGATATGACTTCTTACTTGTATATTTTTATCTATATATATATATTGATACTTATATTTAACACTAGAATGAGGGTATTTTCACTTAATTCTTAATCTTTCGGAACACATGGTATATACATGGGGGGTTCCTTGTTTGGATTTTTTGCCCGACGTACTAGTTCCGTTAGATTAGGGGTTAGGTAAGAATATTATCATTTTAGATCGTTAAGTATGAATATCGCTATGTGCTAACTAGCATTCAGTATTGTGAAATGTGTATGTGTACGGGTTGGATTAGACCCTTGTCATGCTTTTCAAGTATCTTTATGAGTTAGATATGACTTCCTGAATTTCGAGGACGAAATTCTTTTAAGGGGGAAGAATGTAAGACCCCGTTGATTTTGATATTTCATATACATGAATATTAGTGAAACGCAATATTTAATATATGATAAAATATCTTCATGGCATGGTTGTACATGAAAAATAGTGTTTTGAGTTTAAAAGGATGTGGATATGCCTCAGGTATGAGGTTGAGTTGCAAATTTGCAAATCGTGTGCAACAGAAATCGAAGAATGCAGTTTTTAGTCCATGAGTCGACCCATAATAAGTCATGAGTCGACTCATCGGGTTGAGTCGACCTATGACTGTCGTGAGTTGACTCACGTCATCGAGTCTTGTTGCCATTTAGTTTCTTCTGAGTCAACTCATGAACTATGAGTCGACCCATGACCCATGAGTCGACCCATAACATACCATGAGTCGACTCATCGTGGATTTTTGGCTTTTCTCGGTTCGGGTCTGTTGGGTTTCGGGTCGGGTTTTATCTACTCATATATATTTTCCTCCACCCGAAAACACTCTTTTTCATCAGCAAACCCTAGAGAAACCCTAGCCTCCTCTCCCCCTCTAAACCCTAGCTCGTGCTTGGATATTCTTGGGCGATTTTTAGGGATTTTTCAGTGGCTCTTTGTGGATTGCAGCGAAGGGGATTGTTCATCATCACATCTGAGGCGAGTAACATCTCGCCTAATCCTTCTCCCATGTTTTTAATAGTTTACAAATGTTTTTCATGAGTTTTATTGAGCCTAAGACTTATTTTCAAGTATAAAGCAATGTTCTTGTTAGGGTGAATGCTAGAAATCATGTGTTTCAGATTTTAAATCCTCACCAACGCGTTTTTGAAGAAAACCCAGATCTGGAAATATTTTTAAGAAATAAAAATATGAGTTTTCTTTTTGATTAAATGCTTTCTTTCATGTATAGGAGTTAAATGTTAGATTTAACCTACAAGAAATCGTTTCTCATGATAAATATGTTTTTCTCACTGTATCATAGTCGAGAATCGATGGCTATCGAGATGTAGATCAGTATAATGGAAGGATGGATCGAGTTGGCGAATTTAACTTGTGATATATGTAGATTTCAGCCCGTAAGTCGACTCACGACTTATCACGAGTCGACTCATCAGGTTGAGTCGACCCATGACTGTTATGAGTCGACTCGCGAAGAAATTTTTCCTGTTATTTCAAGTTTCTGCTGAGTCGACTCATATCTGATCATGAGTCGACCCATGAGACATGAGTCGGCCCATAAATAAGCACGAGTCGACTCATCATAGTATTTCCTATTTCGTTTGTGTTTCTGTTTAGTCATCTGCTGTATACCTATATATATATATACATATATATAGTATATATATATCATCTGTGCATGTGAGATGACATTTGTGGCATAGGTTCAGATCAGCACAGCGGGGCATGTACAGGAATAGGGTAGGTATATCTTTCTATGCACAGTCCTCGTGTTGGACTATAATCCATTTCAAGTCCTCGTGTTGGACTGTAATCCATTAGAGTCCTCGTGTTGGACTATAATCCATTTTAAACATGTTTTAGACTTTTGCTAAACCTTGAGCATGTTACTAAATCAAGTTTGAGTACACGACATATTGTATGAGGCTGGGACATAATAGCTAATTAGGCTGGACATGTCATCTATTGTAGCTTTGATAGGTTTACACTTTACTGGTAGAGATAGGTTTGTATTCATTTCTTTATTTTTGCTTGTGACAAATCTCGGGTTTAATATTTAGGGATTTACAATTTGAGATACAAGGTACATACATGAGGGTTTTCTTGTTTGGATTATTTCGCTCGACGTACCTACGCTCGTGTTGTATTTCTCTAAGTACTAAAACCCATTAAATGTTTGTGTAAATGATTTATATTATTATGTATTAACTGTATTTTCATATACAACGAGCCATATCCCTTGGGGTTGGTTGTGATGTTGCTCGCTAGCGCTTTGACGCTCGTTGTCCCTCCCCCTTTCAGGTAACGAGCCAGGAGCCCGGAGAGCCGCAGGTTGAGGGCGACCCTTACTAGTGTCTATTATCCTCTTTTTAGATGTATTTATTTTTTGTACTCCACTTGAGACATTTTAGACTTGAGAAGTTTATGTTCTAGAGTTATAAAGGCTGTGTGCCTTATTTCCTGTATCAGACATTATGTACTTTGAGACATGTTGAGGTCTCCAGATCTTTATTATTCATTTCAGACTTTGACTATGTACTTCAGCTTATTTGATTGATGAGATGTATTAATTTGAGTCCTATCATTTCATCAAGCATTTGTTGTAAAATCTTTTACTTGCTTTGTACTTCACCTGTTGTTGATTCCACTAGAGAGATAGTAATTGTGATTGTGAAACATGTTATTGCACGGTGTGGTGCATGGCAGGTTTGACATTTCTGGTTTCACCTCGGACTGCAGCCTTGTGTGAACCCAGGAGCGTCACATCCTTAGCTCTCTACAGATTTAACATGCTTTTACCGATTACCATTTGAGTTGGGCTTGTATGCATCCGTTCCGTATGTAATGTTGTGCTAAGAGAATCAACTCTCTTAGTGCTACGATATTGAATACGCAGACTTCATCTTTCTTTCGGGAATAGACTACTTGGTAACGCGTGTTAAGCGTTGACTTATCCCTACTTAGGCTTCGGGATAAGATTCCCCAGACTTGGATTCTGGTATCTATTTCACTCAAAAAAAGACTAAACCGACAACGCATGTTTGACGTTGGCTTACCCCTACTCATAATTTAGGATAAAATTCTCCACGCGTGTGAGGCACGGATTTTGGTATTATTAATAACGGCCTGCCACAATGTTGAATATGTAGGATTTTTTCTTTTTTATGGTCAAAGACTAACCGGCAATGCGTGTTAGGTGCTGACTTATCCCTACTTAGGCTTCGGAATAAAATTCCCCAAACTTGGATTCTGGTATCTTTTTCACTCAGTAAAAGATTAAACTGGCAACGCGTGTTAAACATTGTCTTATCCCTACTTACGCTTCGGGATAAAATTCCCCAGACTTGGATTCTGGTGTCTTCTTCACTTGGTAAAAGACTAAACCGGTAACACGTGTTAGTCGTTGTATTATCCCTACTTAGGCTTCGGGATAAAATTCCCTATACGTGTGAAGCACGGATTTTGGAGTTGAAAGATGGTGTCTTCTCTTGGGGCAAAGACGAACCTGATGTTGGAGAAAAAGAATTTTATATTCTATCTCCAAGTCTTCTTTTGGGGTAAAGACAAACCCGGTGTGGGAGAGGAAGAATTTTATATTCTATCACCCAAAGCTGAAGAGGAAGAATTTTATATTCTATCTCCAGTTACAAAGGAAACTCAAAGTGGGATCTCCACTTCAAGAATTCGAGAAGGTGAACCTAAGAGTGAGATCTTCACTCCGAGAATCAAAAAGATTCGAATAATCCTAACTATCGGAAGGTTTGATTACTGAACTAAAGGTAGGTTTCTCGTCTATCAAGAGTGAATTTCGGTTCTGGCGCTAACTGTAGGAAGGTTTGACCAAGTAGGAGTTCGAGGCGACCCTAATTATAGGAAGGTTTGATCACTCGATTTGAAAGTAGATATCTCGTTCATAGAAGGAATCGAGAGAGGATTTTGGCTTTGGTCCTAACTGTAGGAATGTTTGACCGAGTGGGAGGTTTGAGACGACCCTAATTGTAAGAAGGTTTGATCGCTCGATTTGAAAGTAGATCGAAGGAATCGAGAGGGGATTTTTGCTTTGGCCCTAACTGTAGGAAGGTTTGACTAAATGGGGTTTAAGACGATCCTAACTTTTATAGGTTTGATCGCTCAATTTGAAAGTGGACCTCTCGTTCATAGAAGGAATCGAGAGGAGATTTTGGCTTTGACCCTAACTGTAGGAATGTTTGACCGAGTGGGAGATTTGAGACGACCCTATCTGTAAGAAAGTTTAATCACTCGATTTGAAAGTAGACCTCTCGTTAATGGAAGGAATCGAGAGGGGATTTTAGTTTTGGCCCTAACTGTAGGAAGGTTTGATCGAATGGGGTTTGAGACGATCCTAACTTTTATAGGTTTGATCGCTCAATTTGAAAGTGGACCTCTCGTTCATGGAAGGAATCGAGAGAAGATTTTGACTTTGGCCCTAACTGTAGGAAGGTTTGATCGAGTAGGAGGTTTAAGACAACCCTAAGTGTAAGAAGGTTTGATCGCTCGATTTGAAAGTAAACCTCTCGTTAATAGAAGGAATCGAGAGGAGATTTTGGTTATGGTCCTAATTATAGGAAGGTTTAACCAAGTGGGAGTTTCTTATTCATCACTTTTTTATAGTGACCGGGTTATCCCTAAGAATACACCATATAGCATTCTTCCGGGAACTTTTCGTTACATGAATTACCCACCCCCAGCTTTCTTTGCGAAACTGGGTCTAATGAGGGATACATTGTATTCAGCTAAATGATCGAGTTATCCTTAAAAATATTATGTGTAATACTCTACAGGAACTTCCCGTCAAAAGTAGGAAATAGTTTAGACTCATATACATGTTGGAGTATGTAGGGAGCTGTTTATCCTCATGCACCTGTTGGAGAATAGGGAGAAGCAGTTTATACTCTTATATTTGTTGGAGTTAGAGAGAAGCAGTTTATACTCTTATACTTGTCGAAGTGAGAGAGAAGCAGTTTATACTCTTATACTTGTCGGAGTGAGAGAGAAGTAGTTTATACTCTTATACTTGTCGGAGTGAGGCATTCTCCTTCGGCTTATTAAAGTGTTATGACGTCGGCTTTAACCAAGACTTGGATGCTATTTTTAAGAGTGAAGAAAGTCTTGGTGGGATGAAGGATCCTCCTGTGGTACTCATAGTATTTTGGAACCAAAGTATTATTAGCTTCCTCCTGATTTGTGATAGGTGGTAGCTTGATCTTATTGTTTTCAAGAGGGACTCAAAAATGGCCGGAACGTCTTCGTCTTTGAAAGAGTATTCTTTTTAGAGTCTCGGATCCAAAATCTTTTGCTGCCTCTAGAGTTAGTGTTATGACATCTGATTAATATCAACAGCTAGTGCAGGTGCCTTTCCCTTTCCTCGGGAGGCAAATTTTTATTTTGGAGGGTTAGCCACCGATTGGCTTCTCTTGGCTTTATTCCTTCTGAGGAAGCGTTCGGTCTGCTCTCCACGTACCTTCAACTCTCTCCAAGTATTGGATGGTGCTACTCCCATAACTTTCAAGATATCAATGGACAGGTTATTATGATAGGTTTGGAGGATGAAGTCCTCTGTGACTGGATCTCGACAATTCATCGCCTTATTTTGGAAGCGCTTGACGAAGTCATCGATCGTCTCTTCCTCTTCCTGTTTCTCCTTAAAGAGCGTCCTGATTGAAACCTCAATGAGCTTTCTATGTCATCCCAGCTGTTGATGCTTCTAGGCTTGAGATGGTAGTACCAATCAAAGGCAACCACACGAAAGGTGCCCACGAATGACCGAACCATTAAGGCTTCATTACCAGAAATCATGCCCAAGTAGGACTTGAAGTATATTAGATGTTAAGTGGACGAACCCTTCCCGTCGAACGGCGTGAAGTTGATCAGGTTAAACTTCGCCGGGTACGAGATCGACTCCCACTCTCTCGGGTAAGGACACGGAATATCGGTCTTCTTTACCTCTCGAGCAGACATCAGAGCATTGATTTTGCTATCGAGGTCTTTCATCTTTTTGTTCTCATCTGTATCATGCTTTGGATGATTTCTGAGAGGAACAACGCGGCCACCCCCGGTATTGTCATCTTCGGTGGGACCACCCCTAGCGTTGGTGTCTTCAGTGGGGCTACCCCTAGCATTTTGATCAATGGGAGGGTTATCATCATTGAGGTGTTCGTCCATGTCTGAATCACCACCTGACCGGTAGGCATTGTTATGATGACTAGATTCGCCAATCTGATTAGACAGAGCCCGAATCTGTTGGTCATGCATTTTCCTCATTTGTTGCATAGCCATTTCCATTTCAAATTTAAAATTCTCTCTCTGCTTGGCCAGAGCGTCTTCAAGGATTTTTGTCATTTGCTCGGTGTTGATCATAAATACCTCATGAGATTGTCCTGGGTTAGATATCATATTGTCAAAAGCGACTACAGAGTTGGCATCTGATGCTTCATCCTCTGATGATAGTCCTCTATTCATCCTCTGATAGTCCATTTGTCTAATGGTTCCCGGTCTTAGACGATGTGATATGAGGGGTCAGAACTAGAAGGTCGAGTCGACTTTCCCTTATCAGTCATATTAATTGTGACTTCTGGAAGTTCGTCACCTTGAACGGCCGATCGTTTCTTGCATAAATGCTTTGTCTTAGACTTTGACGGTTCAGAGGAAAGCCTTGGAATACCGAGACCCTCTGTGTAGTGGTATTGGAGCAGCTACACGCTGATAATACTGCCCTGATTAGTTTGGCGCATGGACAATAAAAATCTGTCTCCCGGGTATCTCTCTTTCAAGATCTGTTCATACCCCTAGCCTGATAGTACAACTCATCGGCATGATGACCGGAGCAATCTATCACTTGTTGGCACGACTTCTCAGGTATAATGTCGTCGTCTGACCAACACATTTCCTTCTGAGAATTTGCTGCCTTGTTGGCATTCTCAAGAGTCACACGTTTGGAGCCACACTTTCGTGAGCACGGAACCTCAATGGGCTCTTGGACAATGACTCGCAGTCTGAGGCGGTCAGTTATAGGAGTTTTTCCATTATAGGAAGGCTGACTTGTTACGAGGGTGGGTACGACCCCCAGCTCGAGTAGTTGTTCGGGGTTCAGTCTTTGGACCTAAGCGATGTTCAACCGAAAGTTTGCTTTGATCCTTGTGCAAAGGATCCAGGCAATCTGCCATTACTTTCTTGCCTCTGGATAAGTCCACCCTACCGAGAGGCTCCACTGGAGGTGCATGATTCATCAGGAACGGAACAGTGGTTGTCGGAGACATAAAAAAGACCACGGGAGATGAACCAGGCGCAAGGCGGACTGAGCTGGCTCGGATTTGGCACGAGCCAGCATTTGAGTGCCTTTCGATAGTTTCAGGCGTTGTTCGGGTTATTTTCGACGCCGTTTTAGACTTTGGTCTCTAGACTTGGCGTAGTTTTGGTGGTTTCTTGACTACCTCTTCCTGCTTTAACTTTTGCGCTTCCTGCACGAGAATCCGTGCATGCGCAAGCAGTACGCGACGCTTCTAAATGTGCTCCTTAAGGGTTGGACGGGTCCTTTTGACTTGGATCCATTCATTCATTGTTGGCTTGGAGGAGGGGCCATTTTCTTGCTGTTAAGGCGTTCGACGCTCCTTGAATTTTAGATCTGCTTCATAACGGATCCCGTCTGCATGCTCCAAAGCCTTGGCGAATTGTGCACGAGGCATTGGCGCTACCTTTGGCGAGCTCTCTTCAATAAAGTGGGTGAGCCTCCAGCGGCTATCTCCTTGATTGAGGAGGAGTCCAGATTTGTAGATCTGGCCTCGTTAGAGGTCGGAGGGGTGTTACAAGGCGTGATTACAACAGTAACGGGGGCGTTGATCTTCCGGCGATTGTAAGGTGTGGAGGATCTGGGGGAGGAGGACGACAGATACTCCTCGAACTTGGCCTGGTCGAACTCGTACTCGACCTCTACGTCAACCGGGATCTGGATCCGAGGTTGCGACACATCAGCCTTCACAGAAAGGCTGTTAGCCCCCACTATGGTCGTCAGTTTGTTTGCGGTGAAAGTTGATTTTCTCATTATCAAACTCATTACAACTTCTTTCGTTATAATAATTTCAGAAAGTAAATTAAAATTCGATCTTTTTATAAGATCTCTTTACACAATAAAATAAAGATTACAACCTTCTCTTAAAACAAATGCAGATGATGTTTATCACCCGCTGCTTGAGTGGGATCTTTATCTGTGCCGGGGACGCGTTAGTCTGTGGACCACCGCGGATCAGATCCAGATGACAGAGGATTGATTAAAGCTCTTACTTCACAAAGGAAGTAATCGTTGAAGCGACAATCACGACCAAGCGAGATTGTTGCTTTTCTCGAGATCAAAACCAAGTTTGATTCGGAGGAAAGGGGAACGAGTCTCAGATCTCTCGAAATCTACTCTTTATGCATAGGAAATCGCCAAGATCTAGCTAACTCTCTCTGAAATTCATGGCTCTTGGCTTTGCAATTCAGCAGCACTTCGCCCTCTTTGATCATCACCCGCCCTAAGAAATGAGCCCCCAGGCTTGTATTTATAGGCTTCGGTTGGGGTTTTTTGGATAAGAATGCTAGATTCAGCCTTATCTTTAGTTAATAACCATGTAACCACGTTTGGAGATGATATCTAGGCAGTTAGGAACTTTTGGAACAGAAGAAAACCCGTGAAAACTCATCGAAAACCGCCAAAATACGTTTTAGGATAGAATCTGAGTGAGTCACCCTGGCTCTGGCCGAGTTTGATTTGGTACGACTCGGCCGCCAGCGGCTATTCTGGTTTTCTGGGTTTTGACTTGTTACGTCGTTACATATATTTCGTCGTTTTGTTGACTTGTACGCTTCACCGATTCGCTTCATACGTTTATCGGTGTCAGATAATCTTCTTTGACTAGGATAATGACGTTCATCGTCTTCTCTCCGTCTCGAACTGTGTTCAGGGACCTATAGGCAATTTTTGACGCCTACAGACAATTGTGTAGCTATGCTCTTTCAAGTGACAACTCCCAATAATATCTCTGGTTGGTGGTTAGATACAGGTGCTACCTGTCATGTCTGCTCCAACAGAGATTTATTCTCTTCCTATGTTGCTACCAAAGAGAACGTATCAATGGCTGATCATTCTATGGTTCTTGTTCTTAGAACTGGGACTGTGGTGCTGACTCTTTCTTCAGGGAAGACTCTCACATTGAAGGATGTGAAACATGTTCCCTCAATTGCCAAAAAGTTAGTCTCTGGAATCCTGCTGTGTGATGCAGGTATGAGGCTGGATTTCCAAGGAGGAGAGGCTGTGTTATCTTTTAAGAAAATATATTTTAGCAATGCATATCATACTGATGGCATGTATAAGATCAGTACTATTGTACCCAACTCAGTTGTTAATGAAGTATCCTCTTCTGCTTACTCCTCTGTATTATGGCACAATAGGCTAGGACATGTAAATTATAGAAAGCTGTCTAGTATGGAGAAATTAGGATTACTTCTGAAATATGGGGGTAACAAACCTGATAAGTGTGAAGTCTGTACACAAGCAAAGCTGACAAGGAAGCCATTTCCAAGTGTCACGGAGCACCAACCTATTGGATCTGATTCACTCAGATACTTGTGATTTCAAGAGCTTCGTCACTCGAGGCGGCATGAAGTACTTCATCACCTTCATTGATGACCACTCTCACTTCTGCCACGTCTACCTGCTAAAATCTAAAGATGAAGCCTTCAGCAAGTTTGCCGAGTTTCGGACTCGGGTAGAGAAGCAGCTTGGACTTCAGGTGAAAAGACTCAGGAGTGACAGAGGAGGAGAGTACCGATCTAAGGAGTCGGAGGCATACTTCAAGGAGCATAGAATCATTGCTGAAACTACTGCTCCGTATTCTTCGTAATCTAATGGAATTGCAGAAAGGAAGAATCGCACATTGATCGAGATGGTAAATTCGATGCTAATCACATCCGGTCTACCTACATGCTATTGGGGAGAGGCTTTGATGATGGCAAACTAGATTCTGAACAGAGACCCTATTCCAAAACTGATAGTACTTCTTATTAGTTATGATTAGGATATCTAGATCCTTTGGATAGTCTCAAAGTGTGGGGGTGTCTTGTATATATTTGAGTTCCATATATCAGAAAGCCTAAGCTCAGACCAAAGGCAAACAAATGTGTGTTTCTTGGCTTTGCTGAAGATAGTGATGCTTGTAGGTTCCTTAATCTTAGAACCAACTCCATCATTGAAGCTCGGGATGCAGAATTCTTTAAGGATAAGTTTATCAAAGATAAAGGATTATTGCTCAAAGATATAGCAGAGAATGCTAGTACGTCAGATGAACCAGAGGCGCCAGTTTCGCGAGAAACTGGAAGTGTCAATGATGAAGGAGTTACTGAACTATCTTCCAAGTGTGTCAGGAGACAAAAAGATTTTGGAGATGATTTCATCACCTATAATATGGAAGGAGATCCATGGACTTTCCAAGAAGCAATACACTCAACAGACGCTCTCCTATGGAAAGAAGATATAGATGATGAGATGGATTCATTGATCCAAAATCACACGTGGGAGCTGGTGGATGTACCTAAAGGTGCTAGGCCTATCAGTTGCAAGTAGATTTTCAAGAAGAAGCTTCGTCCTGATGGTACTATTGAGAAGTACAAAGCAAGACTGATGGCGAAAGGATTCTCTTAGAGAGAAGGAATAGACTTCTTTGATATCTATGCACCAGTTTGTAGGATCACTACCATCAGAGTGTTTATCACATGGGCGGCGATAAAAAGGTTCATCATACATTACATGGATGTGAAGACTGCATTTCTCAATGGAGAGACCTCACAAAAGAGATCTACATAGAGAAACCAGAAGGACTTGATGTTCCAGCTGGTAAAGTTTGTAAACTTATTAAGTCTCTATATGGACTTAAGCAGGCACAGAAACTCTGGCATGAGAAGTTCGATGAGGTTGTTCGCAACAATGGGTATCAAGTCAGTGAGTCTGACAAGTGCCTATATATCAAGATCGCTAAAGGAAAGGTGGTGGTTATCTGCCTCTATGTGGATGATATGCTAATCGTCGGGAGTGATTTGGAGATAGTAACATCTACCAAGAAATTTCTATCAGCTCAGTTTAGCATGAAGGACCTTGGAACTGCTGATGTGATTCTCGAAATCAAAATCATATACTTTGAAGAGGGTATTAGATTGTCACAATCTCATTATGTCGAGAGCATGCTAAGGAAGTATGACTACTATGACCTGCCAGAACTATCAGTGTCATATGATTACAACAAGAAACTTTGACCGAACACTGGAAGACCAGTAGAGCAGCTAAGGTACTCAAAGATCATTAGGAGTCTTATGTACACCATGAGCTACATAAGGCCAAATATAGCATTTGTAGTAGGAATACTTAGTAGGTTCACAAGTAATCCTGGAAAGCTTCACTGGGATGTTGTCCAGAGATTGATGAGATACTTGAAAGGAACTATAGGTCTGGGCCTATTCTACACTGGATATCCAGCTATAATCGAAGGCTATTCAGATGTGAGCTGGTGCTCAGAACCAGATGAGTGCAGATCTACTGGAGGTCTGGTGCTCAGAACCAGATGAGTGCAGATCTACTGGAGGTTTTGTCTTCACCATGGGTGGAGCTGCCATCTCATGGAAATCTAACAAGCATTCTATGATTGCAGAGTCATCGATAGAATCTGAGTTCTTCACACTCTATGCTGCAGGAGATGAAGCTGAGTGGTTTAGTTATATTCCCTGAGACCTTTCATTGATAGAATTATAAGGCGCAATTATAATCTATTGTGATAATCAAGCAACAGGTGTTGTGGCAGCAAACTCGTTGTTCAATGGAAAGAAGCAGACCATTCGTCTGAAGCATGGCTATTTGAGAGAACTCATTTGCCAAGGAGTCATCTCGAAGCTGAGTGGTTTAGTTATATTCTCTGAGACCTTTCATTGACAGAATTATAAGGCGCAATTACAATCTATTGTGACAATCAAGCAACGGGTGTTGTGGCAGCAAACTCGTTGTTCAATGGAAAGAAGCAGACCATTCGTCTGAAGCATGGCTATTTGAGAGAACTCATTTGTCAAGGAGTCATCTTGGTGATTGACATTTGGTCTTTAGAGAATGTGACTAATCCTAAAGGTCTGAAAAAGGACATAGTCGAAAGGATTTCTGCTACAATGGGTCTCAAAGTTTTGTGAGTCTTACAAATACTTACCATGTTCATCCAATTATTAGTTCAAAGCTTACGCTACTAATAATAAAGATAATTGGTTCAAAAGTCAAGTAAGATTTGCAAAGTTTAGTGAGTCTTTCAAACACTTACCATTTCGTCAAGTTATTAGTTCAAAGCTTACGCTACTAATGACAAGATGATTGGTTCAAAAGTCAAGTAAGATTTACAAGTGAAATCCTATCATGTAAAGAGGTTGGCTGTTAATCCTTAATGGGTCCAAAGCATTTCGATGCGGGATGTTGGATATGTAACATGCCTAAAGGACTCACCGATAATCCTATCATGTAAAAGGGTTGGCTGTTAAGCCTTAATGGGTCCAAAGCATTTCGGATGCGAGGTGCTAGATAGGAAACACGCTTAAAGAACTCACCTAGAACCCTATCATGAGAGAGGATGGCTCTTAAGCCTTAATGAGTTTAAAGCATTTCGAATACGTGGTGTTTGATAGGAAACATGCCTAAAGAACTCACATATGCCTGGGTGGAGATTTGGTCGTCTCCTATGGTGTCTTGTGGAAAGAAACCTAGAGCCCTAGCAGAAACCAGGACAAGCACAGGACCATAAATGTACAAAGACAAAGGCAATTGTGGTTCAAAGTGAAAACTACCACAAATGAGTTTGATTGTGTGTGTGATCGCTAGATTTTAGACATATGCTGGTTCAAGTCTCTGTGACATCATGCATCTATCTTCTATTCAGTTGGTCTAAGGGGGATTCAAGTCCTTGCGACATCTATCTTATGCACAACGATTGAAACGACGACACCATAAAACGACACTAGTTTAAAAACTTGTGGGGGATTGTTGAATTTTTTGGTCAAAAGCGCTTTCCAAAATGAGTTTTCAAACTATATATATCTATAATGGTGGCTGGCAACATTGGAAACAATTCACTACATTAATTGGAACAATTCACTACATTAATCCAACACGTCCTTTAATACTCTCTTTTACAGCACGTCCTTTAATACAACACGTCATTTAATACTCTCTGTAACTCACTTTCATCTTCTATCAAGCTTTGATCTTCCATCTTCGCATGAAGAACACAACAACAATTCATTAAAAATCATCCTAACCATCCAAGTTTTCGCTGGAGTGAATCTGGATTCACTCCATTGAATCTGGATTATATTGAAGCTCGATTCATTGGAGTGAATCCAGATTCACTGAATTGAATCCAGATTTAGTGAACTGAAACTCGTTATCAAACAATAGCAAATCTGCCAAAAATAAAAAACAAAAATAATAAGAAACTTATGGTAAAAAACAAGCTATAAAATTTTAAACCATGATAAGATTTCACATTTTACAGCAAAAAGTTACGATTTTTATGGTAAAAAACAAACACCTCACATAACTGAATCTGGATTCACTGCAGTGAATCTTGATTCACTCATGCATTTATTTTTTCAAAATTACCACACATGCATTTATTTCTTCAACAATTCATTAAAAACCATCCTAACCATCCAAGCTTTCGCTGGAGTGAATCTGGATTCACTCCAGTGAATCTGGATTCACTCCAGTGAATCTGGATTCACTCCAGTGAATCTGGATTCACTCCAGTGAATCTGGATTATATTGAAGAATAAGAAACTTATGGTAAAAAACAAGCTATAAAATTTTAAACAAAAAGAATAAGAAACTTATGGTAAAAAACAAACTATAAAATTTTAAACCATGAAAAGATTTCACCTTTTACAGCAAAAAAGTACGCTTTTTATGGTAAAAAACAAACAACTCACATACTGAATCTAGATTCACTGCTGTGAATCGAGATTCACTGCAGTGAATCTAGATTCACTTATGCGTGTCTTCGTTTTTCAACTGGTTTCTTCAAAATACAAAAAACTTTTCAGACTAAAAGGTAAAATATTTCACCTTTTACAACAAAAAGCTACGATCTTTAAGGTTAAAACTAAAATTTTAGACGAAAAATCAAACAAATTTTATAAACTTACCATTAAAACGTCAAAATAATTTAACGATGACAAAGGTTGAAGACGGTGGTTGAAGATGAAGGTTGACAAAGGTTGAAGACAGTAGTTGAAGATGAAGGTTGAAGACGAAGGTTGAAGAAGACCGTGGATAGGGAGATGTTGAAGACAGAGAGAGAGTTGCTGTGATTTTGGAGAGAGATGACGTGTTGTATTTTTGGTTTTAATCATTATCTCCAGTTTACAATGTTGCCAGCCACCATTAATGTAGTGAATTGTTCCAATTTTACCTTTATGCAGCTGTAATAGTCTTATAATCTAAGCCGTTGGATGAATCTAGATCCAATGGAGAGGATTGGTTTTTAGTTTTTAGGATAGTGAGGTTTTTATTTGAACCTCTCCCTATATATATATATATATATATATATTTTTATAGTATATATATGAGAAAACGGGAGGTGACTTCCAGCGTAAGGAAATTCCTACGCTTGCGCCCGTGCTTAATTTGTAATTGGCTGATTACACATTAGCAAATAAATAGTTAACATATAATGCCAAAGTCAAATAAACTAAGGACTGAAATGCAAAAAAGCAAATCCCAAAAATCCCACCTTCCCCAAAAGACGCTGGTTTTTTTTCCTCCTCCATCCTTTGTCGAACCCAATTCTCAAGCAGCAGGAAAATCAACCGAACCTCCATCCCACGCATCCCCGCCCTTCACCGATCTTCCCCGGGTATTTGCATCAATCTTTGAAGTTTTTTTTTTATATTTTTTTAAACCGAACCCAATTCTCCATCCAACGCATCCCCATCGCCGATCCTCAAGAAATCCAATGCATCCCCTTCGCCGATCTTCAGGGAACCCAACGCTGCCCTTCACCGATCTTCCTCAGGTATTTGCATCAATCTTTGAAGTTTTTTTATTTTTATTTTTTTAAAGGAATCGACTTTAATTCCTGCGCGATTGTTCTCCTTAATTCACAGACATATAGTTGATGAAAGTTTTTTCCCCAACTACTTTGATTTTAATTTTTATTTCCTAATA
Organism: Asparagus officinalis; assembly: GCF_001876935.1. Taxonomy (NCBI): domain Eukaryota; kingdom Viridiplantae; phylum Streptophyta; class Magnoliopsida; order Asparagales; family Asparagaceae; genus Asparagus; species Asparagus officinalis. The sequence continues at coordinate 46,474,709 of NC_033798.1, forward strand.
GATTTATCAAAATCCTTAGAATTTATGTGCTCTTGTATTTTTCTTTGAATAATTTATGTGCTCTTGTTTTTAATTTTTATTTTTATTTTTTTAAAGGAATCAACTTAATTTTTCCCACTGTCGGTAACTTAAAATATTGAAATAATGATAGTTATCGATTTTGTCCTACTGTCAGTAAACGACTATGTTGATGAGCATGCTGAGTCTTTCGGCAAGAGTGTTTTGAGATTATGCAGGGTGCAAAACTTACAGATTTGGCTTGGAGTTTTGTGCAGGGTGCAAAACTTACAGATTTGGCTTGGAGTTTTGTGCAGGATGCAAAACTTACAGATTTGGCTTGGAGTTTTGACATTGAGATAGTTGATAATGAAATGCTTGGAAATTTGACAGTGAGGTGAATTGTTCATGAAATGCTTGCAACTGTTGGTACTTGATGATGTTTTGTAGGCTACTTGTCCAAAGGCTGTTGAATGGGTTCACTGAGCTCAATTTCTATGCAAGCCTCATGTCTATGTTTGGTCCATGTATATGTACATCCCAGTTTTTGTTACCAGTATCAAAATTGAAGAATAAGCCCCTTCTTTGTCAAGTTAAGATTGTAAAAGAATGAAGATTAGTGATGCTAAAAATTTTCCTATTGAAGAGTCTTTCCCTTTTATTTTAATTTGCAATCTAAGGAGAATCATCATCTGCAAACACCTACATTCACATTGTGCCTATCAATAGGAAGATGAAGTTGCCTGTAATCTTAATGTAATAATGTTCGCATCACACATCCTCCGAAGAGCTAATGCCTTTTAGCAATGTAAAGCGAGAGATATCTTGTATTATTTGCATCGGAAACAATGAGAATTGCAAACTCAAGAATTACAGAGTTCAGAGCAAGTCCTAATTCATGCATCCAATTTCAATTTCAGGAGAAAAGAAACTCAAGAATTACAGAGTTCAGAGCAAGTCCTAATTCATGCATCCAATTTCAATTTCAGGAGAAAAGAAAGCCATATACAAGTTTTTGGGTATCTTAATTTCCCATGAAACAAGTTTTGTCAATTTGCGTTGATGTTTTATTTGTCACTCTGTGGATCCCGAACCTTGAGATGTTTTTTATTTTTTATTTGTCACTCCGTGTTCATGAAACAAGTGTGCTTGAATACTATTTACTTTGCTCCGTATCAAACACTACGCACACATTACCAATAAGTCATCAGTTATACCCTTCTCAAGCAATAAACTATATCTAAGGTGATTACTGCAGCATGTAGGGGTGAGCATTCGATTGGTCCTCGGGTTGTGACAAAATATTTGACAACCAAATTGCACTGACCCTCTAAAGAAAACCGAATTGTAGCGAAGTGATGCAGTTCGGTGCGGTCGGTTTCCACTAGGAAAAATGGGAATTTCTCCGCAACAAGCAGCTACCTGCTTACTAAGAATATATTGTATAGGGATGCTCGAATAAATGAAAGGATCTGTTTGTCTTGAATCAAAGTAATAGTGTTTGTTTCCTACAGATTCATATTTCATCTTTAACAAATAACAATGCTAAATTATGAACTTAGTGCACTCTTGAACATATGATGATATGAAGGCCTTCTCATTGCACGAGACTTTATGAGCAACAAAAGAAATCACAAAAACGAAATATCTGTACGAGATCAATGATTATAATCCATAAATTAATAGTAGCAGTATGCCAGTATTGGAGCCCTTCGAGTCCTAGTTGAACGCATTTCTTCCGAATAGGCGAATGCTTAAAGCCATAACCCGGATGCTTTTCCCATCTACTGCAACTTTATGAAGAGGAAAAGGTGAAAGAAAGTGAACTACTGTAGGACAAAAAAATTCAGATGAAGAGGAGCCACATCTTCTCATTTGAAGCCTTCACAATTATCAAAAAAGTTCAAATGAAGAGGACTAGCGTATGTCTGCATAAATACATGAATCAATGAATACATGAAGTGACTTGTAAACTGAAACAAGTTGTATCAATTAAGTAAATATGCAATTAACTTTATAAGAAATTAAACATCAAAATACCTAGTTGTTTTTCGGAGTCGGATGATGAACTTCAAATTCTACATGTATAAATAAAAAAGAATCAATTGAATAATTGGAACTAGCTGTAAATAAGATGCATCACTCAACTAATGTAAATAGCTTTGTGAATAATTAAACATTAAAATACCTAGTTATTTGACAGGTTAGCAACAAGAGAATTAGTGCAACTACTTTTATAATGTCCCTTTTGACCACATCTGCCACATGTCCTCTTTTTTATCTTCTTTTTTTCCTGTGCTTGTTCAAGTGCCGATTTCAATCTGCTAATTGTTCTCGAGTGTCCCTTATGTTTTGTAGACTCGAGAGGGTCACGAACAGTGATTTGATGGAGTTTCTCAATAGTATGGGAATGAGTACTAGATTCAACCCGACTTGTAGCTTCAGTCCCCTTGATTTGCTTAGCACTGATATCTTTTTCATGTTTTTCCATCAAGTTAGAAAAAAATGTATCTATTTCATCAAAGACCATAGGTGATTCACATGCCCATTCCATCACGTTATTAAATTTGCTCTCAACGCCCAAGAGCGCAAAGTACTCCATTGTTCTCTATTACTATTAAAGTTTTTTCCAGCAACACATTAGAGACTCCAATATTACGGTGTCTTGCATTCATTGTCCATCTATGCATAATATATTCTTCAGGAATTCTTACCAACTGATTTTATATCATAATATGAATGGCATGCCTACATAATATTCCATCAGTCTCAAACATAGCACATATACATGTTATTCTCTGTTCATTTTGATTATAAACTACATGCTCCCATACACTTCTTTCAGTAGAGAGCGAGCCAACTATGTATTTAGAAATTGATTCTTCTTTTCCCATATCATCATGAAACAAAGATACAGAAGCTTTAAGATCATCTTGAAACCTCTCAAATATAGCTCTTGTATATGACTCTCCAGCTTGAATCTCAATCGGATGGTTTAGATGCATCACTGGCTTTGTATTCAAAGTAGCAAAATCTTCACTTAATTCTTGAGAATGACGTGATAATATTGCTTTATCATATTGCTCAACAAAGTTGGGCAACAATGTTTGAGAGTTGACGTATGTGTCAAAGAATGCATTTATACTTTCACTACGTTGTCTTGATGTCATTCCTGCAAAGAAAGTATCTTTGAGATAGCATGGAACCCAATGTGTTCTATTTCTGTACATGGTTTGTAACCAACCTTCCTCATTTTCTTCTATATTGAATTTTTCTTTTAACTCATCCCATTGTTGAATACATGTTTCAATTGTCTTGCTATGCCACCGTCTATTAAAGTAGTTCGCAAACTCTTCTCCATGCAACTTTTGTAGAGATAATAAATGATCAACCATGTGCAAACTCTTCTCCATGCAACTTTTGTAGAGATAATAAATGATCAACCATGTGCTTGCCAAGATGCCATTTACAATAGCGATGTATGCAACTTTTGTAGAGATAATAAATGATCAACCATGTGCTTGCCAAGATGCCATTTACAATAGCGATGTCGAGTATTTGGAAACACTCTTTGAATGGCATTGCATATAGCTTTGTCCTATTCTGTAATAATAGCATGTGGAGCGACTCCATTCATACATTTAACCCACTCAGTAAACAACCAGACAAATGTGTCTTCTTCCTCATCTACAAGTAGTGCACAACCAAACAAAGTTGACTGCCTATGGTGGTTAACACCAGTCAATGGAGCAAAAGACAGTGCCAACTTGTTAGTTCTATATGTAACATAAAAAACAATAACGTCATGAAACTTTAAGAATGATGCCCTTGCTCGTCCATCTGCCGAAAATACACTCCTCATAGTTCCTGTAGTATCTAATTCAATAGCAAAATAAAAATCTGAATCAAATGTCCTTTTATCTATGAATTTTTGAATGACTAATATGCATTCATTACCCATGTTATTCTTTCTTTGTTTTCTGATATGATCACTACATTGTTGTGGTGTGATGATTTCCTCCTGATTCCCACTACCAACATTTATTACTCGTGAAATTGTTGCTGGCGGAAGTCCTTCTTCATGCAAACTATCAATCAGACTTCGACAATCTTTTGTTCGATGTAACTTTCGATGTGAATAATGATTCTTAACCTTATCTGGACTAGTTAACTCATGATTTGTATGCTCATTAACAAATTTGCTCACTATCCATGTACCTTTATCAGTACGATTGACCCGCAACATCGCCTTGCAACCTACTCTAGTATCTCTTCGACGCTTAACTATTTTTTTTGTGCTCTCTCTTATCATTTATAGATTTTAGACCCTCCTTATTACAGACAAATTTCTTTGATATGAGTTCTTTTCCTTCTTTCCTAGAGTAATTGCATGAGCTTATACGGACACTGAATCCTTTTATTTTTGCATAATCATTGTAATAATCATAAGCAGCAGTATATGTGGGAAATTCCATTCTAATCCATGGTTCAACAGTATTGGACTTGCTATTATCAATACAATTAACATGATTAATTTTCACTTGCTCCAGCTCATGCTCTGTATTACTACAATCAACAAATCCACTTCCTTCCACATTATCAGTCATCAAACTGTCTACATGAACATCAACCATATTGAAATTGACCTAAACAATATTAATCAATTTCCATTAGTATAATTATATCATCTAAAGATTAAAAATACATCAAACAATTAAATTAAGGAGAACAATTCAATTTCCATTAGTATAATTATATCATCCAAAGATTAAAAATACATCAAACAGTTAAATTAAGGAGAAAAACAAGCATAATGCATGAATTTAAACTGTATTTTCAATGTGTTAAAAGCTCGAATTTTGATTAGGATATTATGTGCTTCTCCTGCTTTTCATAATGATTTAATTTTCTAAATATTTGTTGGATTTCCCTTGTTTGCATAAACGCCTTTGTATAATTTCCTACACTTTAAAACAATTGCTTCGAGTCCTGTGTAAAAGGAATATTAACAATTATACTATGTAATGAGTTTGATTAGGAAGACTTTTTGGAACCACCCACTTACGTATATGATAATTCTCCAAATTTTAGCTCTTTAATGCATAAATATGTAGGAATAATATATTAACAGACGGATCAATATCTTATAAGTAATTTCTATACAAAGAAAATGCAAGAGCACATAAATTCTAAGAATGTTGATAAATCATTTAGAAAATTAAGAGATAAAATCATAGTAATTTCATCAACTATATGTCTGTGAATTAAGGAGAACAATCGCGCAGGAATTAAATTCGATTCCTTTAAAAAAAAATTTAATAATTCTAATAATTCTAAACTATATCAAACTTTTAGCAAATAAAAATTAAGTTGATTCCTTTAAAAAAATAAAAATAAAAAACTTCAAAGATTGATGCAAATACCTGAGGAAGATCGGTGAAGGGCAGCGTTGGGTTCCCTGAACATCGGCGAAGGGGATGCGTTGGATTTCCTGAGGATCGGCGATGAGGATGCGTGGGATGGAGGATTGGGTTCGGTTTAAAAAAAATAAAAATAAAAAACTTCAAAGATTGATGCAAATACCTGAGGAAGATCAGTGAAGGGCGGGGATACGTGGGATGGAGGTTTGGTTGATTTTCCGGCTGCTTGAGAATTGGGTTCGGCAAAGGATGGAGGAGGAAAAGAAACCAACGTCTTTTTGGGGAAGGTGGGATTTTTGGGATTTGCTTTTTTACATTTCAGTCCTTGGTTTATTTGACTTTGGCATTATATGTTAACTGTTTATATGTTAACTATTTATTTGCTAATGTGTAATCAGCCAATTACAAATTGACACGTGGTGCTAGCGTAGGAAATTTCCTACGCTGACAGCTCACCTTCCTAGCCTAGTGGAAAGTTAATGTTTTGGTGTTTCAAAAGGTCCCTTGTTCGAGGCTTGCCAACGGCAAGCCAAGAAGTATTTTATTGAATTAATCCCTCATAAGTTCCCGTGGGCCGTGGGCCAGGGGCCGGGGGCCAATGGGTCGGGGTTCGTCTGTCATACGAGGTTCGCCTATTTGACGAGGTTCGTCTAATTTGCTGAGACGTGACCCTCGCGTTACGTAGCAACGCGTCCATTGGTTGCCTCGTATTCAGGAGTTACTGCATGCAGTAGTTACAACATCATTTAGAACAATTTAATGCATTGATGTTACAATCTTAATTGTCATTGAGAATTGTAACAGTCACATTAATTGCAAGTGACTCTTGAGCTGGCCTTAGAGGCCTATAAATAGCGCACTTGGATAGCTCTTGAAAAATACACGCGAGCTTGGAAAACGAACGTCGGATCGACGTTATTGCTGTTGTTGTGCTGCTGCTGCAGAAATTGTGCCCGTAGGAACTTGCCCTAAAACCGAAAGGTTTTGAACCGAAAGGTTTTGAACCGAAAGGTTCTGAGATCGGGGAGATCTTTGCTTTGACCGAAAGGTTTTATAGATCAAGGAGATCTTGACAGTACTAGGTTGGTGCACACCAGAGTATTGTACTGATGTTTCTGAAAGCAGTTTGGCCTTAGAATCATTGCACCGGAGTAGGTCAAATATTGCTTTAAGCACAACATTTCACAAACGTACAGCAGTTAACTTGAAAAAATTTAAAATTACAGCACATCATCTTTCACTGTTTTAATCCAGAGTTAACCATAATTTCCAACACATTTAAGAATTTACTTTATTTCCTATCATGACCTTACTAGCAGTGATGTATCGTATAAGAAGTATCATATAAGAAGTAGGATATAAAAAGTTTTAACTTGATCCTTGACTTACCATTTGCCCCCTCAATTTGTTACATAAGTCATAGTTTTATATGGATCCCAAATAGAGAACATAAGTACAAACAATAATAAAATACCATGATGCGTTAGTAGAATGAAACCAGCTTTGGAGTCGCATGAATATGAGGTCAGGAGAAGTGACACCTTAAAGCTTAAAACTTGAAACATGGCACCATGATATGTTCTTGCAAGGGTAAACATGAACGATTATGTATGTCGTTTGTTTGATTACTGTTCGCGGGGAAAGTTGGTGTTTTCTTCATTATCGATTCCATTGCACTCAGTTAACAACTTT
>NC_033798.1:46482817-46539936 GCF_001876935.1 Asparagus officinalis
GTATGAAAAGGAAAGTCAAAAGGCAAGTTCTGAACATACCGACACCAACAGACGTCCCCTCGGGTTGAGCTCCGACAGGCTCCGGGACAGCAACAGAAGAGGGTACGTCAGCCCCTGCAGGCGGATTGCTCGCACCACTCGGCAAAGACGGGGAGGCACCACTGCTATGAAGACTTTCAGCCCCGGGAACTGTAGCAGTATCAGGCTCAACGCCTGGTCCTACAACGACACTCGTAGGTTAACCAAATGGAAATTTGGATAAGTAAGGAGAATCGGGACAAGAAAATCGTATGCATACCTGCAATCCCCCCGTCCTCAGGTACAGCCGGGATGCCAAGAGTCATAAGAGTATCGGCCCAAACGGCTGGTCCTATGATGGCACTCTTTTATTAGTCAGAATAGAAATTTAGACGAATAAGAAGGATTGGGATAGTACGGTCATCTACATACCTGTAGATCCTTCATCTGTAGGCATTTGAGGGATGCCAGCAGTCATACGAGAATCGGTCCTAGTGGCTGGTCCTATGATTGCACTCATATATTAGTCAAAAGACGGATGAACATAAGAAAGTACGATATCCCTAAATCGTATGCATACCTGCAAGCCCGTTACTCTGAGGCAAACTGGATATGCCAGGGATAGATACCGGGCTAACTCCAATGGTTGACGCTGCAATAATCAATCATTCATTGGTCAGATAAAAGATCGGGCAAGAGGAAGAAAATCAGATATATACCGGTAGATGAATCGTTCCCGAAGAATGGTCTCTCGGTCCCTCTGGAAGTCTGCTCAGCCAGCATGTCAGCTAATAAGCCGGCATCCGGCTTCGAGAAGCTTGGCCCCTCCATCGCAACATCTGCAGGGTAACCTGAATGTTGAAAGATGAAGAAAGCTCGAACGAGAAATCTTCCTTCACCTTGCTTAAGGAAAATTACATTGAATGTGGATATACCTGAACAAGGGACTGCGGGCTCGACATTATTCATCTGCTCAAGGTCGATGTTTAGGTCGATGCCCAAGGACCCGTCATGAAGAGCGTACACCAGGGGACGCCGAACCCGGTGGGAGTTCGCCCTCTTCGAAGAAACCTGGAGCACGAAACATGGTTATAAGTCCCAAAAGGTAAACAACCTTGAAGCAAGAGCAATTGAATGTTACCTCCCCCTCCATCGGCGGTGCTCCCTAGGTCCACTCCATAGGGACGCTGACCGTCATGGGGCTTATGGGCGGTCTTCTTCCTCTTCGGGGCACCAACCCTCCGAGGGCCAACGGGTCGAGCATGCGTAGGCCTATCACACGTTTCAACGTGTGTAGGAGCTGGTGGCTCAGGATCGTCGGCTGTCCTACCTAAAGTGACGATAGCCATTTCAATGAAAAAGAGCTGTCATTTATGGAAAAGGAAAATTAAAAGAGACAGGACAAACCGGGACAAACCAGTATCGAGATCCCCTCTGCCGGTATCTGCGTCCGCATACTCGTCCTCAGAGGTCTCGTCATCATCACCCGTAGGGAGAAGTTCTTCTTCGTCTGAGACAAGAGATTTGGCCTGCCCTTTTCTCCGCTTCTGAGCAAGCTCAGCTCTGCGACCGGCCATCATAGCAGCCCGGACCGCATACTCGGACTGCAACTCTGAGAGGCTCTTCACGCTGATGGACTCATAGGCAGAAAGCAGCCACTTGCAGCTGAGGAAAGTGATCAGTGGCTTACGCCTATACGAAGGAAGAGCAAAGCGAGCTCCAGTACAGCCCACCATCGTCCATAGCCACGCTCGAACGCCATCAATCAATCCTCCCTCAACCCGCAGGCTGCGGCTCGGATTCCCGACATACAGTTGGTCATAGCCGAATTGTCGAGCAAAGTAGCACTGATTCTTCACCCGAAGGACAAGATATCCTACACGGATGTTCACTAACCATCGGAAGCAACCAGCGTCGAGAATAGTCCGATCACTTCTAGGTTTCTCCTCATCAATCAGCACGTCGCCATAGCGACCTGAAAAGTGAGGGAAACACTTAAAGAACTCCCAACTCTTGCGGACCCGGAGCTCTCGCTGAACATCACTAAATTTGCTCCCAAACCATCTGCTCTGCTCCAACAATTGCATGAAGGGGACAGGGATGTCAACAACGCTGGGGGCCGACATCAAGTCGGGACGGTGAAGAACGAGCCACGCCATCAAATATGCGTAAGGGAGCTCAACCTTTGGGCAAACCAGCTCAGCTGATGGTTCAGAACCCATATGTGTAAAACTGCTAACCAGACCCCTGAGCCCGCAATGGATACTAGCAACCATTGCTGGGAGCAGGGAAAGCTCTCTCCCATAAGCCAGCTGAACTGCAGGGAAGAGCACCTCGATGGGTAGAGCGTCAGAAGGTTGGTGCGGGACGACACACTTCTTCAACCAAAGGGCAAGGTAGCCTGCTAATAGCGCCCGGGACCCTATAGACCTCTGTGCGCGGCGGAGAAAAGAGCGAAACTTTGTCCCCGCGGGAAAAGCCCCCTCAGCACTGCCGATAGTGTAGGAACGAACCTCAGCCTTTTCCAACAACTCATTAACGGCCGAAGGAGTCATCACGTCTAATTCATGAATGGGCGCACTAGAATCACCATCCAAGTTCTGAAACAAGTAGCTGGCAAACTGCTTCAAGCTGATCTGCCTCTTCCTTCTCGCTTGGGGAGAAGTTTGGATCAAAGAAGTGTAGTAGTGGCAAGTAAGATCCCAGAGTGTGTCATACATGTCCGGAGTATCTTTCTTCATACACTCCAGCTGCTGGTTCGTAGGGAAGTACTCCTGATACGGACAGTCCCCCATCGGAAGACCCGAAACATAATGCATCTCGTGCAAGGCCAACCCTAGCTCACCTCCGCTGGTCAGGAAGGTGTTGCTATCGGGCACATAAGTCTCCAGCAAAGCCAAGAAATGGCGACAGCTGACTGGGATGCCGTACATAGTAGCTCGTATGGGTGCATACAACCCACTGCTCTTCAGATCCCTCTCCCAGCGCGCCAAGACGAAACCAGTCATGCGCGCCCACCACCCTTTGGCTAGGGAGGAAGCCCAGCCATAACATCTGTACTCCGATGGGGGTAACTGTCTCCCAAGAAGAGCCAGACGGTTGCTCACAGTCGGAGCAGCAGCTGACACCTCGCCTGGGGGTGCAGTATCAAGACCCATGATCCCGGGTCGTAGACCACGCACGTCATGATACCCCTCAGAGCCAGGAGTCTTATGGTGAGTAGCATATCCGCATTGAACCCGATCAGCATCTTCAGTAAGATGCCAAGACATCTGCCGGTCCACGGCTTGCCCCTTCAAATGACTGAAAGAATAGTGGCGTGGAATCGAAGGGATGTACAAACAGGCTCCACCGTCAAGAGTTAACCAATGCTCCTCACAAAGAGTCAGCGTGGCAGGATCCCTGACATGATCTCCAAATAGAAAACCCGGCTTCTTTAGAACCTGAGTGGAAGTAGAATCAGGGGTGAAGGAGGCATCTGTGATAAGTTGGCGCAAGCAATGGCGCCCTCCTTCCTGTATCGAACGGCAAGAGTCATTTGGACGATCCCCGTCGAACCGAGGAAGTGGGCCAACAGCCTGCCTAAGAGTAGCGGAAGAGAAAACCTCCCGACTACATCCGGTGTTGGCGTGAGGAGGAAGGCTACCCGCGGGAAATTCCACTGCAATAAAGCACAAGGGCGGAATCAGAAAATCCATCTCGTAAGAAGAATGATAGACTCATCCACGGAATAATTGGAGAGACGATTTTGAGTGACCTACACCAGAAGGACGGCATGCGTCATCACGTGAATAACGTGGTAACGTACACCGACCTATAAGGTGTAGGACAACACAAAATCGCCCCAATATATCCGAAGACTTGAATTGGCTAAGCAAAACAAGTCTGAAACCTTACCCTCCGCGAGAGAGGTATCGGTTCTTCCTTCATGACCCGCAAAGAGGTCAATCAGGGATGTAAGACAAAATCTCTGCATAAATTCTCACCCCCGAAAAATGAAGCCGCGGGAGAGGATGTCGTGGGGACCTCCTCCTCACTATGCTGTGAACGAGAACGGCTCCTCCGGGGACGAGATCGACGCGGAGACATTGCAAATCTGCAACGAAAAGCAGCAAGTCAGGTACAATCTAAAACATGAATATACGAAATTTAAAAGGGAAATTAAGAACTTTAATTAAAATCCTATACACAAATAGGATTTCATAATTGAAGTCTAATTAAACCTACAAATTTCGTGCACGATGATTGTCATCTTTCACGGTGAATTTTGGTGAAATACCCAAAATACCCTTTGTGTTCAAGGCCAAAATCTAGGTCAAGGACACGCTACCCAAAATACCCTTCGTGTTCAAGGCTAAATTCGGGTCAAGGACACGCTCGGGTTGGGTCATGGTCATCATATCTGACCATATAACAAACCCCCCGATACCCCACAATTTTGGTTAATTTTACAAGTGAGCCCTTTTGTAGAATTTAACCAATTTTGCAAATAAACCCCTCTAACAACTTTTGGTCCTCTCGCCTAAAGTACCCCTCAAACTTTCGGCCAAATGAGCATGTAATATAGGTCTTAACTTCAGTCCTCTATTACATGAACACCACCCCAATTCTTTGGCCGAATTTGCAAATAAGCCCCCAAAGTTTTCAGCCCCATATTTGCACATAAAACCCTCAATAAAGTATGGTCTTTTTGCATAAGACACCCATCCAAATTGTTACCAAAGGGGAATGAAATCCAAGCCTCAAAATTTCAGTCCCATTTTGCAAATAAGCCCTCACAAATTTCAGTCCCATTTTGCAAATAAGCCCCCCAAAATTCGGCCATATTGCCTCTTTTGCACAAAACACCCCAAAACATTGTGCATACATAACCTTTGCCTACTACAAGAATAAAAATGCAATCTTTACAAGAAAATAATAGGATTGTGAAGAAGAGCTTACAAAATCAAAGGGATTCCCTTTGAGCTTGGAGAAGCAAGCTTTCGGCCAATAAGAAGCACCCAAAATCCGAGCTCCTCTTGAAGAGTTAATGGGTTATTGAAAGTGAATCAATGGAGGAAAGAAGCTTGGGGAAGAAGAACACACAAAACCGAAATGGGGGGGGAGGAGTTCGGTTTTGGAGGCAAAGAGGGGGAAGTTCTCTCCTTTGAAATTTGAATTAAAGGAGGGGGGGACCATGAGCAAAAGAGGAAAAGGCCAAACAAAGGAAAGAAAAGGGAGGGGGGACCACACGAACCAAGACACCCCCATGGGGTGTCTCGGCAAAGCCGAGACACCCCAGGGTGTCCCGGTTTTGTCGGGACACCCCCGGGGCGTCTTGAATCTGTTTTGACCCCCCGAACCTTGTTTGGACCCCCTAAGTTGTTTTCTGAACCCCAAAACACTCTGATTCTTCGCCAATGGTCGAATATTGATGAACTCCAAAAGTCAACCATTGACGAATCAAAACCCTAGGGTGAACGCCGTCCCGGTTTTGTCGGGACACCCCCGGGGCGTCTTGAATCTGTTTTGACCCCCCGAACCTTGTTTGGACCCCCTAAGTTGTTTTCTGAACCCCAAAACACTCTGATTCTTCGCCAATGGTCGAATATTGATGAACTCCAAAAGTCAACCATTGACGAATCAGAAAACGCGTAACCCAAGGTCAACGGGTTGCAACAAAAGTCAACGTTCGAGGATGAAAACCCACACCAATCAACGTTTGGCGATTCAAAACCCTAAGGGTCAATGCCGGTCAACGCGTAACCCAAGGTCAACCCCAGTCAACGGGTTGCAACAAAAGTCAACATTCGAGGATGAAAATCCACGCCAATCAACGTTTGACGATTCAAAACCCTAAGGGTCAACGCCGGTCAACGCGTAACCCTAGGTCAACGCCAGTCAACGCGTTGCGACAAAAGTCAACGTTTGACGATTCAAAACCCTAAGGGTCAACGCCGGTCAACGCGTAACCCTAGGTCAACGCAAGCATGCCTTAGATGACCCACTTCACCGCAGTTGTAGCACTGCCGAGTCTCTCCCCTGGATCCATTATTATTAGATGCTGCTAAAGCTGACTTCACCACAGGAAGTCCACATGTCCCCGCCTGCAGCTTAATGCGAGTCTCCTCCTAATGCCAGTCAACGCGTTGCAACCAAAGTCAACGTTTGATGATCCAAAACCCTAATGGTCAACGCCGGTCAACGCGTAACCCTAGGTCAACGCCGGTCAACGCGTTGCGACAAAAAGTCAACACACGGTGATCCAAAACCCTAAGCCAGCACAATGTGGCGGAGGTAGTTCAAAGTCAACTCAATGACACGAGCCAAACTCAATTCATTAGCTGCAAGCTCGAGACTCCAACGACGGCCAGACGATAAACGCAGCGCCGGAAGAACCTCGGCTATTCGTCAAAGCATCGAATAGATCGAAAATCGAAGGAGCCAAGAGTTAAAGCTAACCACAGGTCCTTATGCCGACTGAAGGCTAGGCCAATCACATCCAAAGTATTCCAGCCTCTTCTCTAAAAGAAACGAGTCCGGAACACTTTGGAGGGGGTATCTGTAGGCATCGAAAATTGCCTATAGGTCTCCACAAACGATTCAGTGTTAACAAGCGACAATGAACATCACCATCTAGCCCACATGAGCCTAATCAACGTCGATGAACGATTAAAGTGAATCGACGAGCCACGTGAGCGGATAGGACTTCGGAACAACGAAGACCCATGCCAAACGGAAGCCCGGCACTGCTCACAAAAAAGGACAATGCCCTCCGTGCCTCGACCACTCTAAAGACAATCCAACCATCAGAGCGGATCGAACCCTTCGTCACGCATCCAACGCACCAGGAATCACTCAAATCCGAGTTCGTACGAAGAATCTACGGGGAAAACGATCAAAATACACCTACGGACGTCTCGGAATCCCGAAACACCCCCAGGGGTGTCTCAGAAATTCCGAGACACCCCAGGGGTGTCTCGGAATTTCCGAGACACCCTAGGGGTGTCTCGGATTTTCCGAGACACCCCTAGGGGTGTCTCGGAATTTCCGAGACACCCCAAGGGTGTCTCGGAATTTCCGAGACACCCTAGGGGTGTCTCGGATTTTTGGAGACACCCCAAGGGTGTCCCAGATCTGTGCGGACACCCCTGGGGTGTCCTAGATCTGTGCGGACGCCCCCCCTCTTGTTTTCCTATAAATAGGACCCCCTTACCTCATTTGGAATGATCTGGATTTTTGGAGAGCCTCGGCGAAGCCCTGCTGCAGCAAACACTGATCGAGCACTTCAACCGAGGAGGAGAGGTCTAAATCAGCCTTCATCACCCGTTCTCATCCTTCCTTAGTATTAGCCTTTAGCGTTAATACTAAGAAGAGCTATTACCTCGCTTTAGCCGAGGTATACGCTTAGAACTTCTAGATCTCACGCGGATCGACGAAGTTCTGTCCGATATTTCTGGATTAGAAGTTTCTAGATCTCACGCGGATCGACGAAACTCTGTCCGATTTATCCGGACCGGATCTGATTGCCCCGGTGGTCCACGGATATCAACATCCCCGTCACAGGCCAAAGACCCACGCAAGCGAGACCGCACCAAAACGGGATCTCGTGTTTATTTTCGATAAAGTTGTAATCTTTGTTTTGATTGCATTCTTGTTGTAACGTTTGAAGTTGTAACAGATTCAAAAGCAATGAAAACACCGACTTTCATCGAAAACAAGTACATACATATATCAAATCATTCATATAACTCTCTATGAATGAAAAACAAATAATCAATGATAAATACTCCAATCTCCAACATAATGAATAATCATCTCATCTCGAATTACGTTCGAGTGACCTGCTCTAATATAAGAGGATACCAACTAAGCTAAAACAAATATATCTGCCATCCATAACAAGTAAAACTTACAACTGATCAATTATCTATGTGTGCATCATCTTATACTATAGCGATACTTTTGTAATGTTCGTTACTCAATCGCTCTGCGGCAATAGGATTTATTATTTTCCTATTCCGGATACATATAATAACGATACTGTTATAATACTCTTACTCAATCGTTCTGCGGCAAATAGGTTTTATCTCCCTATTTCCGGATACATGAAATAATGATACTATTGTAATACTCTTACTCAATCGTTCTGCGGCAAATAGGTTTTATCTCCCTATTTCCAGATACATGAAATAACTATACTCTTTCCGATCTCGGCAGCGAGATCGTTGGCTCCCACTGTGGTCGCCAGATTGTTCGCGGGAAAAATTGTTTTCTTTCATTGCTTTCATTGATTCCATTGCACACTCTTGTAATAGTTTATCGATTACAAAGATCCGGTCTTTTTATAAGATCCGGTTACAACGAGATCAAAAAAAGAAATAAAAATTACAACTTTCCTTTTGAACGAATCACGAGCTCCTGTTTTGTGGTCACTCGCTTTGGTGGGTTCTTTGCCTGCGCCGGGGTTTATCCGTGGACTACCGCGTGATCTAGATCCGGTCGGATCTACACGATTTGACGGGTGTTATCTCACTAAGGAAATAACAGCCGGGGGGTACTATTTCACCAAGGAAATAATAGCCTTTAGTTCTCGGGATCAAAGGCCAAGCTTTGATCCGGAGTATTACTTCGTGTAGATCTCAGATCTGATTTCTCTCTCTCGAACTCCTGCCTTTTGTGACATGGATGCTCGCCAAGAACCAGATCTGAATGTCCAAGTCTTCAAGTCTTCAAAACTCCAAGCTCAGTTCTCAATTCGGCAGAGTTTCGGCTCCAAAAGTTTCAACCTCTCAAAAATGAACCTAAGCCCTCTATTTATAGGCTCTCAGATCTGTGCCTTGGCACAGATCTGGGCCGGCCACCTATAGGTGGCTCGGACACCTAGCCACCTCTAGGTGGCACCGAGCCACCTAGAGGTGGCTCGGTTTTGGCTGAGTCCTCCAGGTGTCCGTTTTCCGGTTCCGCGCTTCGTTGTTGACTTGGACTCCGATTTGTTGATCTGAATCCTGATTTGGCAGTAAATCTACTTCGGTGTTCGAGTTCGAATCCGTTCTATGATTGGATGACTCGTTGACTCACCGGACTGTTAGCTTGATTCCGCATGCGAGTGGATGTATTCCATTGCTTGCGTGCGGTTCGTTAACCTCGCCGCCTCGTTAATCCGCTTTGTTGCGTGTCACTTGGCTTCGGCGTTGTGGACTGACGCTCGTGTTTGGATATGTCGCTCGATGGTTCGTTGTTTTGTTGAATCACCGTGCCAAGCTGTGTTAAGGGACCTATAAGGAGTTTTATAAGCCTACAGATACCCCCTCTAAAGTATTTCAGACTCGTTCTTTTATAGAAGAGTCTGGAATGCTTTGGATATGATCGCCCCAACCTTCAATCGGTATGACGGGACTTCGGAATGGCTCCTGTTCTTGATTCCTTCAATCCTTCAGGCTATTCGTTGCTTTGTCGAATGTCTGTAAGGGTTCCGGTACTGCATTTATTGTCTGACCGTTGTTAGAATTTTGAACTTGAAGTCGATTCCTGATTTTTCTGATCTTTAGCTCGTGTTTGTTGGTTCAACATAGAACTGACCCTCGATTGTTGGCGTTGAGTCTTTATTTGCGACGCGTTGTCCGGCGTTGTGTTGTTGAGTTATCCTTAAGAATATTTTTAGAAAAATATTCTCCAGAAACTTCTCAACCAAAAATAGGAAATAGTTTATACTCGTATACCTTATTAGAGTATTTTTCATGTCTGAATGAGCCGAACCGGCCTAATAATGACCCCAAAAAAAGGCAGTAATTGGGCTCAAAAAATCTTCTGACCCTTCCGAATGTGTGGGAGAGGAAAGAATAAACACAGGACTGAACCCTCGGTCGATTTGAAGTTGTTTCGATGCTCGGTTTAGCTTCAATTTGAATTCTGGTTCAAACCTGGTTCAAACTGGTTCAACCTGGTTCAACTTGGTTCAAGACTGGTTCAACCTGGTTCAAGGCTGGTTCAGGACTGGTTCAAGACTGGTTTAGACTGGTTCATCCTGGTCTGGTCTGGTTCAGTCTGGTTTGGTCTGGTTCAGCCTGGTTTGGCCTGGTTCAGCCCCTTTTGAACTGATTTGGACTGGTTTGGTTTGGTTCAACCTGGTCCGGTCTGGTTCAAGACTGGTTCACCTATAAAAGCCCCTCTTTTCCTCCTCTCTTGGGCCGGCCCCCCCTTGTCCTTCTTTTTGGATTTTCTTTTCCCTCAAGCATCCTTTCTCCCTCAAATCTTCACAATTGTCTTAGATTTAGTCTTCCTTTGGATCTTAGACTGAAAAATC
Organism: Asparagus officinalis; assembly: GCF_001876935.1. Classification (NCBI taxonomy): domain Eukaryota; kingdom Viridiplantae; phylum Streptophyta; class Magnoliopsida; order Asparagales; family Asparagaceae; genus Asparagus; species Asparagus officinalis. The sequence continues at coordinate 46,493,121 of NC_033798.1, forward strand.
CCTTAGAAATCTTCATATAAAAATTTCTCTCAGGCCCCTCGAGCACGTGGTTCGAGCCTCTTAATTTCTCTCAGGCCCCTCGAGCACGTGGTTCGAGCCTCTTTCAAGATCTGATTTTTTATTGGATCCACTAGCTTTTCCTCAGGTAAATCCTCCACAATTTTAGTATATTTCATGCTTAATTCAATTTATGAACTTGTGGGATTGCATGTGAGGGTTAGGATTATGATTTGGCGTCTCGAGCTCGTCTTTCAGGGGGGTAGATTTGCAATAAAAAGGGGAAATTTTTTTTTGGATCTGATCCCCTAATTTATTTTGCAGATCATTATGTCGCGTGTCCTGAGAGGTCGCTCCCCTGCTGCACCGGCTGATGGCGTGCTTCCCTCGTATGCTGGTGAGCTATTTTTTGGTATATTTGGAAATTTACAAATTAGTCCTCTTTTCCCTGGAAATTTGCAAATTAGTCCTTTTTCCCCACGTTGTTCTCCTTGGTGAGGCAATCGGGAAGAGCCTTGATTCTCCTTGGTGAGGATCGACGCTTTAAAGATAGGTTTTGCTTGGTCAAAACCATATCTCAAAATAAAGGGGGCGTTTTGGCGCTGCATTGTGCTTTATAAGGCAGGGATATATTGTCGATATACCCTATCTTATAAATACACAATGTGGACAAATCGTCTCACCCTTTATAAGGCAATGACTCTATCTTACCCATTTGTAGGATGAGTTTAATTTTCTTTTATAACTGGAATTAACAAACGTTTAATTGTTTGTTTTCAGTGGAGTATCCTTCTGGAGCATTTTCATCTCATGCGGTGAACGGACGTCGTGACGAGTATTATTCGACATCCGATGATTTTTCGCCCATTCCACTTACTTCTCAGTTTGTTCCGGGCACGTCGACAGAGGTTGCCCAAGTGGTGAAGGAAGGTGGACATCGAGCTCTTCGATAGTTGATCACAGATGCGCCTTTCGTGAAGGATGCCAGTTCTGTTCAGTCTCTCAGGAAGACTGACTTCTTATTTGGCGATTCTGTCAGAGATCCTGATGCAGTGTTCATTGATGCCGAGCAGTGGCTTCATAAGAATAGCGGTGGTTTCATATATTTACCGAAGATTCCTCGACACCGTTCGTTGACTGAGCTTAGGCGTCAGGCTGCTAAACGGGAGATGTCGTGGCGCTTGACGGAGGAGCATGAGAGCGTTCACTGTGGCTACATCACTCATCAGGCAGCTCCTGGTTCGAGCAGGAATCACATCATTGGATTGCGTCCTGGAGTACTGGGACTAGATGCACCTGGTCTATATGCAGCTATTCGTGCCTCCATGTATGGCTTGCCTGTCAGCGCGAAGCATTTCTTTGCTTTGTGCGAGCTCTATAATCCGGATTCGAACACTTTTCTGACGAGGCACGGAGAGTTGGGCTTGGCTCTCCATGAGATGCACATGATTTCTCGTTTGCCCATGGGTCAGATGTTATATCAGGAGTACTTTCCTTCCAACCATGAATTGAGTCAGCTGAAGGACCGTATGCCCGACCGCTATGAGACTTTATGGGATCTCACCTGTCACTACCACATTGCTTTGGCACAGTCTGAGCCTTTAGCGAAGAGGACTAAATCAAATGTGAGCCTGCAGCAGTTCGCATCTTATTTGTTCAGAAATCTAGAGAGCAATTCTGGCGAGGCTATTTGTGAGCTGGCACCACTCACTCCTTCAGGGGTTAATAGTCTGATGAAGAAGATTGACGCTCATTCCTATACCATTAGCAGTCCTTAGGGTAGCTTTCCTGCAAGGACCAAGTTTAAATCATTCTTATGGCATGCGACTGCACCGATTCGGCCGATGACCCTTCTTGCCGGTTACCTCGCCATCTTGTTAAAGAAATGCGTGGTTCCGTATCAGTCCGGTGACGCTTTACCATTAGAGGTGCTCTATCCAGCGGTTCAACTTGTCTACAAAAAAGAACTTTCACTTCTTCCGGTGATGGTGGCTAACATTCATCGAGGGCTTCGACAGATTTCTAGTGCTTTCATGCGGAAAGAGAGTGAATCGCCGACTCAGATTCCTACCATTAAGGTGGAGCTCCCGTATACTTATTTGATGGCTTGGTTCGTCCTTCATCATTCTGATATGATGTCGGTACCGAACGCCACAGACCACTCTGTTCCCCTATTACAGTTGCTTGAGAATGGCAAGTGGGAGGGCCGAGAATTCCCTGACGTCAGAAGGCAGCTACAGGTCCACAAGTGCTGGGCATTCTCCACTTGTTTTCCGCAGTTCTCCAGCTGATATGGCGATTGATGAGGAGAAGCCGAGGGAGTATCGAACTTATTTAAATATCGGCTGCTTTAATTGGCTAGTGAACATTAGGCCGGACTATCTGACCTTCCGGGTGGGGAATCAGTGTTTTATAGAGCCATATCTACCGTACCGATTTGCCCGCCAGTTTGGTTATGATTAGCTTTATGTCAGGAATCCACGTCAGCAGCTTCGGACTCATGGAGGTTTGGTGGACGGTCTTCGTGCATGGTTATGGACCGTGACGGGCTGCACTGGTGCTAAGTTCAGTCTCCTGAGTACTGAGCGACAGTTGAATCTCACCTTCTTAAGCTGCAGGTGGTTGTTAGCAGCTAATAAAACTGTCCCCGTGAAGCCGATTGAAGAGATAGTGGCCGAGGAAGCTTCTCAGGTTGATTCTCATGTGATTCGGGACGGTGCTCGGTCACAGAGGGCGCGGGGCAAGACCCGCCGAATTGACACCGAAGGAAATAAGGCCTTCAGTTCTACTGGAGAGGCCTCAGGCGGAGATCCTGAAGACTATGAGGAAGATTTCGAGCGAGGTTAGTCACCTATCTTCTCCCTCTGCATTTCAGAATTGTTAGTCCTGACCACTATCTGATGTTTCAGGGACAGCGACCGACAGTGAAGAAGAATTCCGTCCTTTTACTCGGGCAAGACCTTCAACTGTTGCTCCAGCTGCTAGGCGGAAGAAACTAGTCCGCAAGCCGCGTGCAGATCCGCGAGCATCTGACATGGATTTGGCTAGTGACGATTCTGCTAGAGATGGAGGTAACATCTATTCTATAGACCATTCTCTTGATCGTTTAGAATTTCAGGCTCATGCTTTTCCATTCTATGCAGGAGAGCGCGAGGAAGGCAAGATGAGTCCCGACCCCGTGCCTCATGATTTTGTATCTTCTGGTGAGCCTGACTCACCGTACCAAGTAGAAAAGCCTGTAGAAGCTGCCGACGTTAGGGAGGCTATCAATGTAGGACCCGATTCAACGAATCCAGGTACATCCACCATTAACAATATATCTTTTAGATGCACACGAAGAAGTTGAACGATCCAAAATTCGTGCATTCCCTAATCGTCTCTATGCTTCTTGCTCTTTTTGATAAATTGCAAGAGGTAAACATGGACTTCGGGAGTGAAGAGGCTGACGCACCCGTAGGAGGTAAGTCATTTCCTTGGTCATAGTCTCTTCATTCTTCTTTCGCCGCATTTATATTTTCTTGTGTCAGATTTCCCGACCGAAGATTTCGACGGGGAAGGTTTGCTTGTGGACACTCCTATGCTCTACTTCCTGTATGACTCTCCTCAGCTTGATGACCAGATGTCTGAGGATATGTTTCCTGAGTCTACACTCCCTCAGAATCCCGAGAATGGTTCTTTTGAAGGTACGTGCCTCTTCTCAAGTTAATTATAGGACTGGCCAACTTTTGAGTAATGCAGCTATAATGTGATGCATCTGAGCATTCTGTTTTGTGTTCGACAGGAGCTTTTGTCGAGACTGATCCTGTTGAGCCGGCTATGAGAGGGGAAGGAGGTATAAATTAAGCAGCTGAGAAATGTCATTTATTTCCTCATTAAGGCTTTTGACGAATTTCTCCTTTTTGTGTAGGGCTTTCTTCTCGGCTTCATGTCCTCGTGAAGGAGTTGTTATCGGACAATGACCCTGAGAAGATCATCATATGCATAGAAGTCCGCTCTTTCTTCTCCTTTATGAATGCTATGCTTGGCAGACTCTTCCACGGCGGACTTTTCCTTCACCAGTTTAAGCCATTCCTTGATCCTAAGATAAATTCAATAAGGGATGCATGATACCCGGATTTGGCGAAGGCTATAGTTGATGATCTCGACTGCCTAGAGCGTGAGCTTCAGATGTTTCGCGAGCTCCGGGATGCAGGCGCCTCTTCATTCATTATTGCCGAGTTGGATACTCGCTTACAGACATGGCGCGATACTAGGATTCTTGCTGGGCTCGAGATTCAGGTGCAGCGGGACCGGGTAGATCGAGTTGAGGCTAACCTTGCTATTAGGTCATCCTCACTCGACGAGCTTGATTCTTCCATTGCCTCTTGTGAGACCGAGATAGACCAGCTCTGAAGAGAACTCCGTGAGAAAGAGGAGACTTTGAGCATTCTTCAGATGACGAAGATACAGGATCAGCAAGCACACACTGCTTTATCTGATGAGCTGAAGTCCTTGAATCAGAAGCTGGTTGAGACAGAGGAGGTTGCTGTGAAGACTTCGGCCGCGACTGAAGAGTCCATCAGAGCCGAGTTGCAGGATGAGCTTAGGCAAGCTTATGATAAGAAGCTGTCTAAGTTTAGTCAGCAGATTTTTAGCCATGGGCTTGATGTATGATTTCATTTGCTGAATACTTTGACTTTTGATTCTCTTAGTGAAACTGGTTTTTATCTTTATCTTTATTATGATTCCTCATTCCGTTTGAAATGATTAACCATAATACTTTTAGGATTTTTGGCAAACCCTCAGCCCTCAACGGGTTTGATAAGCCTTTACCGATTACCGTTTGAATCGGGCTAGCATGCGGATTGTCTAAATCCGTTCCGCATGTAACGTTGTGCTAAGAGAGTGAATTCTCTTAGACTTTGTGCTATGATGTTGAATACATAGGCTTCGCCATTGTTACGGGAATAGGCTACCCGGCGACACGTGTTAGGTGTTGACTTTAGGATTTTTGGCAAACCCTCAGCCATCAACGGGTTTGATAAGCCTTTACCGATTACCGTTTGAATCGGGCTAGCATTCGGATTGTCTAAATCCGTTCCGCATGTAACGTTGTGCTAAGAGAGTGAATTCTCTGAGACTTTGTGCTATGATATCGAATACATAGGCTTCGCTATTGTTACGGGAATAGGCTAACCAGCAACACGTGTTAGGCGTTGACTTTAGGATTTTTGGCTAACCCTCAGCCTTCAACGGATTTGATTAGCCTTTACCGACTACCGTTTGAATCGGGCTAGCATGCGGATTGTCTAAATCCGTTCCGCATGTGACGTTGTGCTAACGGAATAAACTCCCTTAGACTCGCTGCTACGACTTTGAATACATAAACTTTGCCATTGTTACGGGCATAGGCTACCCAGTAACGTGTATTAGACGCTGACTTATTCCTACTTAGGCTTCGGGACAAAATACCCCAGAATCGAACTCTGGTGTCTTTTTCTACGGAGAAAGACTAAACCTGCGACGCGTGTTAGGCGTCGGCATATCCTTTCTTAGGATTCAGGATGAAATTCCCCATGCGTGTAAGGCATGGATTTTGGTGTTATTAATAACAACCTGCCACAATGTTGAATATGCGGATGGGTGTTCTTTTTAACGGTTAAGAACTAACCGGCAGCGCGGGTTAAGCGCAGACTTATCCCTGCTTAGGTTTCAGGATAGAATACCCCAGAATCGAACTCTGGTATCTTTTTCTACGGAAAAAGACTAAACCGGCAGCGCGTGTTAGGCGCAGACTTATCCCTGCTTAGGATTCAGGATAAACTTCCCAGGATGAATCCTAGATTGACAAATTTTGGAAAAGATCAGTGCGGGAAAGGAAGAATTTTATATTCTATTTCCCGGTCTTCTTTTAGGGTGAAGGCGAACCCGAAAAACAAGGAAGGAAGAATTTTATATTCTATTCTTTGATTCTGGAAAGGAAGAATTTTATATTCTATTTTCAGCGTAAAAGAAACTAGAAGTGGGATCTCCACTCCGAGAATCTAGAAAATCTAGATAAACTTACATTTTATAGGCTTGGTTATCTAATCGGAAGATGAGTTTTTCGTTTATCGAAATGAAATTTCAACTTCGGTTATAACCATGAGAAGGCTTAACTAAAGAGAAAAGAAAGGAGTTCTTTCGTTTATCGAAAGGGGACTCTGAACTGAAAGTGGATCTCTTGTTTGGCGCCCTCTTGAGTAATCAGGCGATATGCGCCGTTTGAGTAGACTGTGTCTATCACAAACGGTCTTTCCCATTTGGGTTCAAATTTACCTTTCTTCTTGGAGTTGAGGATTATCGGTCGGCGAGCAGCGAGGACCAGATCTCCTTCCTTGAAGCTTCTCTGTCGGACTCTTTTGTTAAAAGCCCTAGATATTCTGGCTTGATAAAACTCAATGTGTTGTTGAGCTTCCAAGCGTTTTTCATCAAACCTTTCGAGTTCTTCGAGATGTTTTTGGTGTTGTTCTTCTGTCGTCATCTCGGTCGCGAGGGCGATCCGAAGGGATGGAATTTGGATCTCCAATGGTAGCACAGCTTCACATCCGTATACCAACGAATATGCGGTGGCCCCTGTAGGTGTGCGTATGGTGGTGCGATAAGCCCAGAGCGCTTCCCCGAGTTTATCGTCCCAGTCTCGTTTATTAGTCTTCACGAGCTTTGACAGGATCTTAATGATCGTCTTGTTAAATGCTTCAGCTAATCCATTCGCAGCGGGATAGTAAGTTGTTGACGAAATATCTTCAATTTTGAACTTGCCACAAAACCTGACGAAGGCGTTGCTTATGAACTATGGACCGTTGTCATGAATGATCCGTCTTAGCACGTCGTGTCGGTATATGACATGATGTTTGATAAAACTGATGACGTTGTTCGTCTTCACTTCTCTAAGTGGAATTGCTTCAGCCCACTTTGAAAAGTAATCAGTGATTGCGAGAATGAATCGATTGCCTTTGACTGAAGGGGGAAAAATAGGACCGACAATGTCGATACCCCATGTCTCGAACAGCCAAGACGTGGTTGACGTGTGCAACTGCTCTGGTGGTTGGTGTATATAATTCGCATGTATTTGACAAGCATGACACTCTCGAGCGTATTCGATTGCGTCACGAACCATTGTTGGCCAAAAATATCCCATTCTCCTGATGCGATCATACAGTTTGGGACCGGGCTGATGCACACCGCATTCTCCTTCGTGTGCTTCCTTAAGAACCTCTTCTGCTTCTCTATTCGAAAGACATCAAAGTAACAAACCATCGTACCCTCTACGGTATAACGTATGGGTTTCGGTATTATAGAAGAATCTTGGTGCTCTTCGGCGGATTGATTCCCTTTCCTTTACTTCCTCTGGCAGAATACCATATTGGACGTAGTCAATGATAGGAAAACGCCAATCTCGGGACTCAGACCGAATTTGAGTTGAATTCACCTCCTTGGCATTTATGTTTTCGTCATCTTCCTCTTCAGTATCCAAATCGTATATGGGTATGCAGAGCTGATGCGTCCTCACTGTGACTAACAGCTCAGTTTCGGGAGGCTGCTCAAGTGAAACCGCTAGTGCTGCCAGTGCATCCGCATAAGCGTTCTGGAGACGAGGGATGTATTCAATAAAGAATTCTTCAAAAGATTCTGCCATTTTGATGGTCTCCTAGTGGTACGGGATCAGGTCTTGGTTCCTGACTTCATACTCTCCACGGACTTGGTTGACTATCAATTGAGAATCCCCAAAAGCTTCAAGATATTCGACCCCCAGCTCCTTGGCGAAACTGAGTCCAATGAGAAGCGCGTTGTACTCGGCTACGTTATTGGAGCACGGACTAGTCAATGAATAAGCTCGAGGCATCTCATGCTTCCCCGGGGAAATTAAGACAACTCCAACTCCGGAGGAAACTGTAGAACCTTCCGGGGTTATTGCCCTATTAACTGACCTTGAGGCACCATCGAAATATAATTGCCATACTTGTTGGTGCGACGTAGTGTTAACCTCGTGGGTTTCATCTGGCAAGTCATCATATACTTCTGCCGTATCCGTGGTCGGGTTTGCCGCCAAAAGATCGCAAATCGCCTGTCCTTTGATCGACTTCTGTTGTTTGAAGTGCAAATCATATTGGGACAAGAGAAGGGCCCACTTCGCTAACCGCCAATTCATAGAGGCCGGTTGCGTCATAAACACCCGTGTAGGCTGTCAAAAAAATCACAATAGATAGCCGATCCCCATCAAACACCGATGATGGAAGTTACAATCTGACGACTTCCAGAAGGCTGAATGACACCCCTTTCTTGTTCAGTTTAGAAAATGGTTGGCACTTCCCAGAAAGGTTTGAGATGAACCGCCGGATGTAAGCTAAACGCCCTTGCAATCCTCTGAGCTCTCTTAGATTTCTAGGGGGTTGCAGTTCGTGTATCGCCTTCACCTTATCAGGATCGATATGTATACCTTTAGTGGTGACGACGAATCCAAGGAATTTTCCGCTGGACATCCCAAGGAAGGATTTAGTAGGGTTCATCTTCAATTGATGACTCCGCATGAGATCGAACATCGTCTTCAAGTCCTTGATGTGATCCTCTTTGTTGCGGCTTTTTACTACCAAATCATCAACGTAGCATTCAACTGTCTTCAAGTCCTTGATTGCCGATGTAGCATTGCAGGACTTGCCTTTACCCTTTCTTCTTGAGGAATTCGCCCACTGCTCGTCTTCAATGAGATCAGGATGAACCCAGAGGATTTCGCCGTTTGGGGCTGTGTGTGGCACAAGTCCTTTTTGGCGCTGTCTATGTGGGTCATCGTTCACTGTCTTCATCCCTACTTTGGTGATGTGCTCCGGTTTGAACCATGTTGTGGGCACCGATCCAAAGCTGATTGAAACCGCATTTGCTCCAACATTCTTGGACGGCTTCGGGGTTATGACGCCTACATCAATTAGCGCCTGGATCTTGTCCTTGAGGTGGTAGCACGACTTGGTAGGGTGATGGACCGCTCTATGGTATGCGCAATACTTCAGATCCGTCACTTTGCTAGCCCCTTCTTGATCCACAATCGCCGGCATCCAATAGGTACTTAAAGATGCCGGGAACTTCGTCATCTTTGAAGGAGTACACTTTAGGAAATCTTGGTTCCGAAGATTTCTGCTTCTGAGGCCGTTGTTGCCATTGTCCCCGAGACTATTGTGGCGCTTGTTGCTGCGACTGTTGCTGAGGTTGCAATTGGAAAGTTTGATTAGCATCAACTGCATTAGCATGTGCCTTACCTTTCCCCCGTGGGTCGGAATTCTGTTGCGGAGCATTCGTCGCCTGTTGGCCTCTCTCCGCCTTCTTCCTTCTGAGGAATCGCTCAGCTTGCTCTCCTCGGACCTTCAAATCCTTCCATGTCTTGGACGGTGCTGTCTCCATTGCTTCCAACACGTCCAGTGCAAGGTTGTTGTGGAAAGTCTGAAGGATGAATTCCTCGGTGATCGGGTCCCGATAGTTCATCGCCTTGTTCTGGAACCTTTTGACGAAGGTGTCGACTAACTCCCCGTCCTTCTGCTTCTCATCGAGTGACCCGATGGATATCTCTGTGTCGTCATCGAAGAAGTTGGCGAGGAACTTAGTTTCCATGTCGTCCCAGCTACTCACGCTTCCTGGCTTGAGGCGGCGATACCAGTCGAAGGCGGCTCCACGAAGAGTGCCAACGAAGGACCGTACCATCAGAGGCTCATTACCAGAGATAACCCCCAGGTGTGATTTGAAGTAAATCAAATGCTGAGTGGGTGAACCCATTCCATTAAACGGCGTGAAGTTAATTAGATTGAACTTCACCGGATATGGGATCGATTCCCATTCTCTTGGGTATGGGCAAGGAATGCCTGTTTTCTTTATCTCTTGAGCGGAAATCAATGTATTAATTTTGCTCTCGAGGTTCTTGATCTTCAAGTTTTCACCTGTGTTTTCGCTAGCATTCTCGTTACCACCCCCTGCATTGACGGGAGGACTATTGGTATTATGAGTCTCATTCGCATTCGTGTCCTCATCTTCCTGATGAAATTGGTTACGACGACTTGGCTCGCCTTGCTGGTTCGTCAATGCTTGGATTTGTTGGTCATGCATTTCTCTCATGTTCTGCATGGCCATCTGCATTTCGAACCTGAAGGTCTCCTGTTGTTTAGCCATAGCATCTTCAAGCATCTTGGCCACTTGTTCCACACTTATCATAAGTGCCTCGCGGGGTTGTCCCTCGCTGGATACCGTATTATCTGATGCGACCGTGGAGCTGGCATCAGATTCTTCATCTTCTGAAGGGAGTCTTGTCCGAACCCTACCGTAAGTTCCTCGTGTAATGGCTCCAGACTGCAGACGAGTTAGATACCGGGGTACTGGTAGAATTGACTCGGGATTATCCCGTGTCGATGCCCTTTTGCTGGTCATATTGGTGGTGACCCTCGAAAATTCTCCGTCTTCGACTACCGTTCTTCTTCATTGAAAACGCCTAGGCCTTGGTTTTGGCGTTTCTGTATTGAGTCTTTCGAAAACCGAAACTCTTTCGGGGACCGCCTTGATGCAGTTGCACTCAGACAATACTGCCCGAATGAGTTTGGAACAGGGGCATTGAATTTCCTGTTCTCGGGGACTCCTCTTCCTGGTTCTACTCGTACCCCCAACACGATAGTATAATTCGTCTACTTGACCTATCGTGTGTTGGCACGACTTCTCAGGTATAACATTATCGTCATCAGATGATAATGTTTCCTTCTGAGGGTGAACTGCCTTCCTTGGGCTTTCGAAAGTTACGCGCCTCGAAACATGCCTTTTTGGGCGTGAGTTCTCAGCGGGCTCTTGGACTTCAATGCGCAAATTGGTGCGCGTAGCTGCCCTGATTTCTTTGTCATGTTGGAGGTGACGGCGACCCCCAGCGTGTTGAGTCGTTCTGGGCTTCTTCATCGGGCCCAAACGATCTTGAACAGGAGCTTTGCATCGTCCTTCATGAAGTGGACCGAGGCGCTCCAAAACTGGCTTCTTCCTTCGGGATGATTCTGCATGATCTCCCGGAGAAGCTATTGGAATTATCGGTGACTTTGGTTGATTCGCCGGAGGTTGACCTTGCTTCGAAGGCTGCAATAATTTTGCCTTAGCCTGAATCGCCGCTTCAGACTTCGGCTTCCATACTTGGCGGGTTGGTGGTGGCTTCTTGGCCACGTCCTTCTGCAGTCTTCTACGGGCTTCTTGGACTTGAGCCCGTGCCTGCGCTGATAGTGCGCGGCGCTTGCGAATGCGCTCCTCAAGTGTCGAACGGTTCCGTTTGACACGGACCCATTCGTTTGTTGGCGGCTTGGAGGAGTCGCCATTCATCGGTGGTTGAGGCTGTTTTCCTCTCCTGCTCTTCAGATCCACGTGATAGCGGACTCCGTCGGTAGACTCCATCGCCTTTGCGAGTTGCCGCGCAAGGCGTTGACGTCGCCTCTGGTGGGCTCTCTTCGAGAGAGTGACAACACCCTCAACAGTGGAGGCATCGGCGGGAGTAGGGTTGACCTGGTTGGAGGTCGGCGGAACTTCACCCGACGCAACTTTGGCGTCAGCTAGGGTGAGAGCCTCGTTGGCGTTCTGAACTTCTTCAAACCAACGAACTTTTCTCCTGGAGGAGAACTTCTTGGACTTGCGGGGGGAGGTGGACCCGGACGAGGCCGAAAGATACTCCTCGAACTTGGCCTAGTCGAATTCATACTCGACCTCCTCCTCGACCGGGATTGAAATCCGCGGCTGCGACGCGACGATCTCGGCAACGAGATCGGTGGCTCCCGCTGTGGTCGCCATATTGTTCGCGGGAAAAATTGTGTTCTTCATTGATATCATTGCACACTCTTTGATAACAGTTAATCGGTTACAAAGATCCGGTCTTTTTATAAGATCCGGTTACAACAAGATCAAAAAAAGAAATAAAAATTACAACTTTCCTTTTGAACGAATCACGAGCTCCTGTTTTGCGGTCACTCGCTTTGGTGGGTTCTTCGCCTGCGCCGGGGTTTATCCATGGACTACCCCGTGATCTAGATCCGATCGGATCTACACGATTTGACGGGTGTTATCTCACTAAGGAAATAACAGCCGGGGGGTACTATTTCACCAAGGAAATAATAGCCTTTAGTTCTCGGGATCAAAGGCCAAGCTTTGATCCGGAGTATTACTTCGTGTAGATCTGGCCGAGTCCTCCAAATGTTGGTTTTCGATGTTTTTCGGTTTCGCTGTTGATTTGGACTCCGATTTGTTGATCTGAATCCTGATTTGGCAGTAAATCTGCTTCGGTGTTCGAGTTCGAATCTGTTCTATGATTGGATGACTCGTTGACTCACCGGACTGTTAGCTTGATTCCGCATGCGAGTGGATGTATTCCATTGCTTGCGTGCGGTTCGTTAACCTCGTCGCCTCGTTAATCCGCTTCGTTGCGTGTCACTTGGCTTCGGCGTTGTGGACTGACGCTCGTGTTTGGATATGTCGCTCGATGGTTCGTTGTTTTGTTGAATCACCGTGCCAAGCTGTGTTAAGGGACCTATAAGCAGTTTTATACGCCTACAAAGAGCAAAACTTAAGAAAACATTTACGTAATATATCAATTTATTTCAAATCAGCATATCTGCAGTTTTCTGCAGAATATATCATTAGTAAATTGAGAATATCTTTCTCTGGACAAACTCTTTTTGAGAATAGTTTTTCGTTTTAGAAACTAGACTCACATAGCTAACATTTGGCACTGATTTGGTTCAGTTTGAAGTTCATATGATATTTCAAATTTCCAGTTAAACATTTTATTTGTGCAGCAGATTTTCTGCAGAACATATCATCAGTAAATTGAGTATATCTTTCTCTAGGAAAACTATCTTTAGGTATGGTTTTCTGTTTTGAAAACTAGATTCACATATCTTTCAATTGGCATTATTTTGGTTCAAATTGGATATCATTTGTTATTTAAAATTTTTACAAACATTTTATATGTGCAGCAGATTTTCTGCAGAACATAACAAGCATGATTATTTGCACAAGAAATCATATGTAAACCTTCAATCATGCACGAAACTTTAAAACAAAGAATAAGACATCTAAATTCAAATAAACAATATTTTAAATTATTTTCAGATCTTAAAATACTTCTGTAAATTCGTGCTTAATCTCTTTAACATAAAAAAAACCTAGTCTTTATACATATATACAAAGATCCAATTTTTATACACAAATTAATTGATTAGGCTCTATAAAACTCATTAAAAACTCTTCAAAAATATTTTAAAAACTAGGAAGGGGATTAGTAGAGATGATACTCGCCTGGGATTGTAGGAAAACTTGTTAGAAGCAACGTCAAAGGAGATCTCCACTCCAAAAGCCAAAAAATCAACAAAAACCCAACTTGAAAGCCTCCAATCTTCTCCAAGAATTCAAAATAGGGTTTATGGGGATTTGGTGGCTGTTAGGGTTCTTAGATATGATAAAAGGGGTTTGGTGGCTGTTAAGATTCTTTAGATATGATAAAAGAAAGGAATTTTTGTGAAAAAATACAGGTATTTATAGAGGCAAACCCGAAACAAAACTGTTAGACCCGAACCAGGAAACCTAGTCTGACTAGGAAAATACCCCTTCGGTATTTTAGCTGTAACGTTCTAATCCGACCTCAGAATGAGGTGATCTAAGACTTGTTGGAAAGCTGTTGAAGAGGCCTACAACTTTGATCTTTTACATTTTTCCAAATTCTAACTTCATATATGTGCAAAATATAAAAACTCATAACTGATCATTATTCCCAGATTTTCACTCTTTTGGCCTTTGTGCATGTTTTGTGCATTTGCACTCATATTTTCACAAATATATATTGAATTGATCTCAAATCAATTCTTATCATATCCAAACATCAAAATATATTATTTTTCACCATATAACATATTTATCATTATTTATCATAAAATATTCAAATTTACGGGGTTTTATATTCTCCCCTCCTTAAAAGAATTTCGTCCCCGAAATTCCACAATCGCATCTCAAAGCTCAAAAACTAGGAAAACACAAAAAGAATGTGTAATTCATATTAAGAATTCCTTCTGCACCCATCTCATAGTATTAGCACAATGATATTTAAAGTTAACAACCTAGAATGCAAACATTCTCCCCTAAATCCCTAATTAAACGAAATTGGTACGTCGAGCGAAATAATTCAAACAAGGAAACCCTCATGTATATACCATATGTTTCAAATGATTAAGGATCAGGTGATAATATCTCCATTCTAGTGTTAAAGATAAATATAAATGTGACTAAACAACATAGATAAAGACTACTATCTAAGCATATAAGCATAAGAATTTATCAACATCATACATGTCCAAATAGGTGTGGGTAGTCGTGACGAACATCCTCCTCGCGCTCCCAAGAAATCTCTTCGGCTCCTTGCCGGTTTCACTGAACTTTCACTAATGGAATGACTTTATTCCTAAGCTTTTTATTCTCTCTAGCAAGTATGCATACCGAAATCTCTAAGATAGTCAAGTCATCCTGAATCTCAATCTCTGGTGAATCAATCACTCTCTGTTGCTCATCATCCCGCAGATGCTTCTTAAGTATCAAAACATGAAAGACATCATGTATACTCGACATCGATGCTGGAAGATCTAACCTGTAAGAAATAGCTCAAATGCGCTCGATGATCTTGAAAGGACTAACATATCTCCGGGCAAGTTTCCCCCATCTACCGAATCGCTGAACGCCGTTCATCGGTGATACTTTCAACATAACTGAGTCTCTGACCTGGAACTCTAAAGGTCGTCTCCTCTGATCTGCATAGCTCTTTTGCCGACTCTGCGCCGTAAGAATGCACTCTCGAATCAATACCACCTTCTCTGTGATTTGTCTAACTAACTCTGGACAAATCAATAAACTATCCTCTGGCTCTGCCCAACATATAGGTGATCTACAAGGTCTCCCGTACAAAGCTTCATACGGTGCCATCCTGATGATAGCTTGATAACTATTATTATATGCAAATTCAATCAGTGGGATGTGATCCTCCCAGCTACCCTAAAAATCCATAATGCATGCTCTCAGCATGTCCTCTAAGATCTGATTCACCCTCTCGGTCTGACCATCTGTCTGGGGGTGAAAAATACTGCTAAATGACAACTGACTGCCAAAAGCATACTGGAAACTTCTCCAAAAATGAGATGTGAAGCCTGATCCCCGATCTGATACAATCGTCTCCGAAACTCCATACAATCTAATAATCTCCCGAATGAAGATCCTCGCATACATATCTGCCGTATAAGTCATCCTCACTGGTAAGGAATATGTAGACTTAGTCAAGCTGTCCACTATAACCCAAATAGAATCATTTCCTTCCTTTGACTTAGGCAACCCCACTATGAAATCCATGGAAATATCTGCCCACTTCCACTCAGGAATGGGTAAAAGCTGTAGGGTTCCTGCATGTCTCTGATGTTTTGCCTTAATTTGTTGGCATGTATAACACTTAGCCACATAATCTGCAATCCCTCTGCGCATACCACTCCACCAAAAATGCCTCTTCAGATCCTTGTACATTTTCCTTGTGCATGGATGTACTGTATATCTATTATGATGCGCCTAAACTGTCACGAAATAAGCCATACCCTCCGGGTCTGCATCAAAATACCTCGTAGTCCTGCTAATGATGTGTCCACATAAATGACAAATGTCGTATCACTGTTTAGAATAGTCAAAATTGTTATTGTAGTCTATCTAACCTTAATAGTCTTAAAGGCTTCCTGGCACCCCGTGCCCAAAGCAAACTATACACCCTTCTTTGTAAGGTGTGTAAGTGGTATCACAAACTTTAAAAAGTCCTGAATGAACTTCTCTCATACCATTCTAAAACTACAAACCCCTATAATGGTTCTTAGTGGCTCCCAATCTAGTACAGCCTCAACAATGGTTGGATCCACTGTTATGCCCCACCTGCTGATGACGTGGCCTAAAAATCTAATCTCTTATAGCCAAAACTCGTATTTACTGAACTCAGTGTATCACTGATGCCTCTAATCTTGACTGTCCGCTATCCCCGCAATGCCAAAAGAGGATGTTGCTCGCGCTCTGTCTCCGATCTCGAAAAGATAATGATGTCGTTAATAAAATGACTACGAACTTGTCCTAACATGGACGAAAAACCCGGTTGATTAAATCCATGAATACCGCGGGTGCATTGGTCAGCCCAAATGGCATGACAAGAACTCAAAGACCCATATCGAGTCAGAAAATATGGTTTTAGAAATATTCATTTACCGCAATCGCAACTAAAAATAACTAGAATGAAGATCAATCTTCGAGAAATACTGCGCTCCCCGCAGCTAGTCAAACAAGTCATAAATCCTCGATAGTGGATCCGTGATCCGGAAAATGACCTTGTTCAACTCACGATAATCGATACACAATCGCATGCTATAGTCCTTCTTCCCCACGAAGAAGACCTGTGCTCCCATGAAAATGACTCCGACAAATAATACCCTGAGTAAACAACTCACCTACCTGAGTCTGTAGCTCCCTCCTCTCAGCGGGTGCCATAAGATATGATAGGATGCTCGGAAAATCGGTACGGTGCCTGCTGCAACTCGATGCAGGAAAACAACCTCTCTCACTGGAGAAAACATAGGTATGTCCTGAAAGACATCCTGATATAGTGAGACAACTCCGGTCTCGCTCAAAACTACACCTTGATCCCGTATTATCACCTCTTCGACGTATGCCAGAAATGACTCCGCATTCTGGTTACCCTATGAGGTTGCTACTATTTATACAATCCCAACGAATGCTCACAAGCATACTGTTTTAGCAAAACAGTCGATACTGATATTGTAGGATGATAACCATTCCATACTAAGAATGACGTTGAAATTCGACATCCACAAAATGACCATGACAAAGATGAACTCAAACTCATCTATACTGATGACACATCTCCTACATATACTCTCTAATAGGGACACCTCCCCTAAAAGAGTAGAAACTCTACATATACTCTCTAATAGGGACACCTCCCCTAAAAGAGTAGAAACTGATAATGGAACGCCGAAACGCTATGCTACAAGCTGATGTATAATAATGACATCATGATAGATAAAAAAATGCGAAGCTTCTGAATCAACAAGATTCAAGCTGGATAAGATTTTACTACGAAAACTCTGTTTGCACTATGATCACGTGACGCGACTACATAAACTCTGCTGGTGGCCGACACCTGCTATGCTATTGGTGGTGAAACACATGGGTCCATCTGACACTGATGAATACTCTGAATAGCACAATTCTGGCCTATAGGCCCCTAAATCCTCAGAATAACCGGTAGCACATCTATCCTCTGATGCTGGCCGTAACTGTTGCCCTAAGATTATTGGCCCTGATCTCTATCATGCTAGTCTCCTGCTGGTGTACTGTGATAATTCTTCGCTCTATGTCCGATCTTATTATAATTATATTATGTGTCCCGAATCATGCGCTGCTGCGGTGTTATCAAATCATGTTTGCTATCTTCTTATAATGTCTTTATTGCTGCTGGTAAAAATCCTTACCCCACTGCTGGGGTCCTCTAGATCCCATAATAGGCCTCTTGCCCTTGTCATTGCCATCACGCTAGTCTAGATTTCATAATTAACTATAGGCATATCTCACAGTTTTAAGCAAACTAGCTCTAACTGCTTGTCGAAGAAGTAAACAAAATTTTCCCAAATAAGTGATATTCACTGTCCCGACGAAAATCTAAAATCGTAGCTATTCTTTGCTGCTATTCTCCGTTGATATCCTCTATGCTGAATATATTTCACCTCTGGTTTGATACTGAGTCTACGTTAAGGAATTTTCACATATTTCTTTTTATTTATAAGCTGCATATGAATCCAATGTGCCCTGCACTATGGTGTTCTCAGTGTCCTACATCTTTCTTATTCTTATAGATCCAAGCCTCCTGCTCTGTATCTCTATCAACAAATGGTTATGGTGATAATGTAATCAATAGTATTACCTCTTCAATTGGCACAATTAGTACAACGGGTGGTGGAACTCTAGAAAATGTAATGTGGCTCGCTACTCCCTCCTCGAGTGTTGCTAGTCTCAGTTTCTACAAACGGTGCCATAAAGTCGATCAAATACTGTAGAGCCTGCTGCGGCTTAGACTCTGCTTGCCCAGCTCTTTGGGTACGAGTTTTATCTCGACCATATTCTCGCTCCAACATTTATAATATCGAGAGGAGAGCTTATGATCAGAGTAAGTGAGATTGCAAACATATATACATATATATAAAATATCACAATACGTATTCATAACATATAATATTCACGCAAATACTTTAAATCAACATAAAATAATTGTCATAAATTTTTTTTTGAAATTTTGTGATATACGCACATATCGTCCTCACTCATTCTAGGAATTCCTAACGGACTCTATACGTGAATCCTAGGAAACTCTATCCTAGCTCCACAATTTGACATATGAATGATCCTAAGGATGCTGGAACTAGAGCTCTGATACCAACTGATAGCCCCATGGTTCACACAAGGCTGCAGTCCCAGGTGAAACCCGGATTGTCAAACCTGCCAAGCACCAAACACCATGCTATGACATGTTTCACCATCACAATCACTATCTCTCTAGTGGAAACAATAAATAGGTGAAGGTACAGACAGGTAAAAAAAGAAATAAAACAACACCGAATGTACACAGAAGAAGCATACGAAAAATCAATAATGAGCCCAACTGGAATAAAATAGACATATCTCTGAGTCTAAACTGAATCTCAAATACAATGAGTCATATAAACAAAATCTCACAATAGCTCTCAACTCTATGAAACAAAATATAAATCTAGATTCTGAAAATGATCAACTACATGTGGAGTTCTACAATAACTACAAAATATGATAAGTAGCTAAATGGACAACTAAGAAGTCCCATCAACCTGCGACTCTCCGTGCGCCAAACTCGCTGCCTGAAAGGAGGGAAAACAACGAGCGTCAAAGTGCTAGCGAGATCATCACTACCTCTCCCCAGGGGAACGGGTAGGAGTATATAAGAAAATAGAGTCAGTACATACATATATCAAATCATTCATATAACTCTCTATGAATGAAAAACAAATAATCAATGATAAATAGTCCAATCTCCAACATAAAGAATAATCATCTCATCTCGAATTACGTTCGAGTGACCTGCTCTAATATAAGAGGATACCAACTAAGCTAAAACAAATATATCTACCGTTCATAACGGGTGTATCAAATTCTCAAAGGAAAATACCTTACTCGTGGGCAATCTATCTGGGAAGTAAAACTTACAACTGATCAATTATCTATGTGTGCATCATCTTGTACTATAGCGATACTTTTGTAATGCTCGTTACTCAATCGCTCTGCGGCAATAGGATTTATTATTTTCCTATTTCGGATACATATAATAATGATACTGTTATAATACTCTTACTCAATCATTCTACGGCAAATAGGTTTTATCTCCCAATTTCCGGATACATGAAATAACGATACTATTGTAATACTCTTACTCAATCGTTCTACGGCAAATAGGTTTTATCTCCCTATTTCCAGATACATGAAATAACTATACTCTTTCATATGTATTCATCAGCTCAACGTGCGACAAAAAGTATGTTAACACAACATAATCTAAGTGTACGTGCACATATCTCGGTGTGCGTGTCCATATCTGGTGTTCATCATTATCCCAGATGTTAAACAACTCTTAAGCATTATA
The DNA here is from genome assembly GCF_001876935.1 of Asparagus officinalis. Lineage (NCBI taxonomy): Eukaryota > Viridiplantae > Streptophyta > Magnoliopsida > Asparagales > Asparagaceae > Asparagus > Asparagus officinalis. The sequence continues at coordinate 46,512,883 of NC_033798.1, forward strand.
TATAACAGTACAATATTGAGAAACTATCTCAAAAATAACAAACAAGAGCAAAACTCAAGAAAACATTTACGTAATATATCAATTTATTTCAAATCAGCACATCTGCAGTTTTCTGCAGAATATATCATTAGTAAATTAAGAATATCTTTCTTTGGATAAACTCTTTTTAAGAATAGTTTTTTGTTTTGGAAACTAGACTCATATAGCTATCATTTGGAACTGTTTTGGTTCAGTTTGAAGTTCATATGATATTTCAAATTTCCAGTTAAATATTTTATTTGTGCAGCAGATTTTCTGCATAACATATCATTAGTAAATTGAGCATATCTTTCTCTAGGAAAACTATCTTTAGGTATGGTTTTCTGTTTTGAAAACTAGATTCACATATCTTTCAATTGGCATTATTTTTGTTCAAATTGGATATCATTTGTTATTTAAAATTTCTATTTAAAAAGTATATGTGCAGCAGATTTTCAGCAGAACATAACAAGCATGATTATTTGCAGAAGAAATCATATGTAAACCTTCAATCATGCACGAAACTTTAAAACAAAGAATAAGACATCTAAATTCAAATAAAAAATATTTTAAATTATTTTTAGATCTTAAAATACTTCTGTAAATTCGTGCTTAATCTCTTTAACATAAAAAAACCTAGTCTTTATACATATATACAAAGATCCAATTTTTATACACAAATTAATTGATTAGGCTCTATAAAACTCATTAAAAACTCTTCAAAAATATTTTAAAAACTGTAAGGGGGATTAGTAGAGATGATACTCGCCTGGGGTTGTTGGAAAACTTGTTAGAAGCAACGTCGAAGGGGATATCCACTCCAAAAGCCAAAAAATCAACAAAAACCCAACTTGAAAGCCTCCAATCTTCTCCAAGAAATCAAAATAGGGTTTATGGGGGTTTGGTGGCTGTTAGGGTTCTTAGATATGATAAAATAAAGGAATTTTCGTAAAAAATAAAGGTATTTATAGAGGCAAACCCGAAACAAACCTGTTATACCCGAACCAAGAAACCTAGTCTGACTAGGAAAATACCTCTTTGATAATTTAGCTGTAACTTTCACATCCGACCTCGGAATAAGATAATCTAAGACTTGTTGGAAATCTATTGAAGATACCTACAACTTTTGTCTTTTACACTTTTACAAATTCTAACTGCATCGGTGTGTAAAACATAAAAACTCATAACTGGTTATTATTCCCAGATTTTCACTCTTTTGGTCTTTGTGCATGTTTTGTGCATTTGCACTCATATTTTCACAAATATATATTGAATTAATCTCAAATCAATTCTTATCATATCCAAACATCAAAATATATTATTTTTCACCATATAACATATTTATCATTATTTATCATAAAATATTCAAATTTACGGGGTTTTATAGTTCGTGACTCACTAACAGTGTAGGTTTTGACGGTAGCTTCGGAATCTGCCTTCAGCATAGTAGGACGTTTGAACGACGACCACAGGACATGCTTAGATTCGTATACTATACAAGCGGTGATGTGCTTACAAGATTGGTAGAGGTACGAGAAGCGAACGCAAGGCATCGATCGTATGGCTGGAATTGAAGATAAATTTGAAGAATTGAGACAAGCAGATAGATATAAAGAATAAATAATATAATCAAATTATAATTTTTATATCTTAGCTTAAAATTTATAAAGAATTATTTTAGAAATAGTTGCAAATGATAGTAATATAGGTGAGTAGGTACCAACCTAGTTGGGATGTACTTATTTATTGTGATGCGATGAATTCCAAAATAAATTTGTACTTATAATTTGTAAATGATTTATTAATTATTAATAAAGAATTTGTTTTTATTATTTTTTATTTGTAATTTATGTCATTTTAAGTGATTAATAAAATTATTGTTTTTTATTAATTTTTCTTGTCTTTTTTTGTATAATTTAAAATTTAAATAAAATTTAAAAAATTTGATTAAAAAAATAAAAAAATTTTGAAAAAATTCCGGGCCAGCCCGAAACCCGGCCCGGGTACGGGCTCCGGTTTTGCCCAGGCCGGGCCCGGATTCCTGGGCCGGGTCGGGCAGGGCCGGCCCGGATGGACAGGCCTAGTTTTACCCTAATAGGTGGATCAACCAAGGTCCATACCTTGTTATGATACACGAAGTTCATTTTAGCTTTCATGGCATCAACCCACTTATTAGAATCTATGTCAGACATAGTTTCTTTGTAAGTTTTAGGATCTTCATCATCCTCTTTATTTTCCATCAAGTATGTTTTATTGAAGTTCCTGTACCATAATGGTGGATGAATGATCCTACTTGATCTCCTTATTATAATTGGTGCATCAACAACAGATTTAGTTAATGAGTCTCCATTCACTTTATCACTTGACACTCATAATGAATCAATAGAATCTCCAACGGTGTCTGGAGTCTCTCCCACTGGATCAGATAACTCTCTTATTGAAGAAGACGATTATTCTTCTAGAGTTAAGATCATTGACCAACAATTTGATCTTCTAGAAAGAAAATATTTCTAATAATAGTCATTGTCTAATCACTAGGGTTTTAAATATAATACCCAGTACTTTTTTTAGGATAGCCTACAAATAGGCCTCTATTTGTTCTAGACTCTAATTTGTCCATTATTTGTTTTCTTACATGAACAGGACAACCCCAACACCTTTAAGTGACTAATACTTAGTTTCTTTCCAGTCCATATCTCATATGGAGTGGATGAAACTGATTTGGTAGGAATTCTATTTAATAAATACGTTACAATCTCTAATACATAACCTCATAAGAAAGTAGGAACCTGAGAATGACTAAGCATAGATCTAACCATACCTAATATGGTTCGGTTCCGTCTTTCAGACACACCGTTATGTTGTGGTGTTCTGAGAGGTGTCAAATTACTAACAATTTTATTTTATTTCATAAACTTCATAAACTCTTCAGATAGGTACTCATCATCTCGATCGGATCAGATGGCCTTGATACTTCTATCAAGTTTCTTTTCAACTTCAGCTTTATATTCTTTGAGCTTTTCAAAACATTCAGATTTATGATGCATTAAATAAATATAGCCATATCGAGATGCATCATTCGTGAATGTCATAAAATATGACTATCCACCTCTTGCTTTAACATTTAAAGGACCACATACATCAGAATGTATAATGTCAAGAGTACCTTCAGCTCTAGCATGTTTACTTGAAAAGGGTAATTTAGTCATCTTACCTTTTAAGCAATGTTCACAAGTTGAAAAATTTTCTACTTTTAGAAAATCTAGGGGACCATCCTTTACCAACCTATTGATCCGATCAATATTAACATGACCCAACCTTATGTGCCAAAGATAAGTTGGATTACTTTGATCAAACTTACGTTTAAGAGATTTATCAACTTCAATAATATTTTCATAAGAACTAAGAGCAGTTGATATATAATATATGTCATTTTTACCTTTACAATGAGCAATAGTAGAATTTCTAAACTTTATAGTAGATGTATCACCAAATAAAATAGAATATCCATTTTTACGAAGTTTAGAAACAGAAATCAAATTTCTCCTAAAGGATGACACATAAAGTTAATCTTTTAGTTCCATTATATGCCCTTTATTCAAATGCAAAAAATAAGCTCCTACAGGTAATGCTGAAATTAAGGCTTCAGTCCCTACTGCTAAGGTGATCTCTCCATCTTCAAGCTTTTACCTTTCCTTGTACCTCTATAAGGGATTGCAAATATGCGAAGATGAGCCAGAATCCACACACCATATATAAGAAGAATAACTCACTACATTAGTCTCTACTAAGTAATGAGATGATATACCTTTAGAAGATGTATCCTTCTTGAATGATGCAAGATAGCCTTTACAATTCCTTTTCCAATGCCTCTTCTTGTTACAAAAGAAGTATTCATCACCAGTCTGATCCCTCTTTTCTTTCTTGAAAACTTTTTTAATTTTGTTAGCTTTCTCTTATAAGAAAACTTTCTTTTCTTACAGTTAGATGGTCTAGCAGTTTCTGTAACCATCACTATGGCTTTATCTTGCTTCATAATATCCTCAACCCTCTGCAACATATTGCTCAGTTCTGGCAAAGTGAGATTTGGTTCTTGAATACTAAAATTCACTTTGAACTAATTAAATGATCGAGGAAGTGAAACAAGAATGCATCAACTTTTGATTCGTTATCCACCTCGCCTCCCAAGGATTCTAATTCATTTATGTACCCTATCATCTTATGAACGTGGGCCTGAACTGGTGTTCCTTCAGCCATCTTGTTATTTATTAAACCGCTTATAGAGTTTTGACGTGCAGTACGATTACGTTCTTCATATAAAGCCTTAAGGCTTTCCACGATCTCCTTGCAAGTCTTTTTTCCTTCATACTGCTTTTGTAAAGTAGGGTCTAAGGAAGCCATAATATAGCACTGTGCAAGTTCATTAAATTCAACCCATTCATTATGCTAGAGAATCGCATATGGTTCATCCTCTTTGACAAATTTTGCCAAATTTTCAACAGTAAGGACAATGAACATTTTTTTTTCAATCCATATAATTCAGGCCGGTCAGTTTATAGTCATCAAGTAGCTTAGCAAAAGGACTAAACTTAGTCATCCTACACAAGCAAGGTATAATAACATAAGAATCTCAATTTTATATTTTATTATTACACAATCATTACCATAGGTAATTTAAGTAATGAAATTCACATTAATATGTATCTCTCATACACAAAATAAAAATATGAAAAGAAAATCTAGGCTTAATTATAAACCTCTAGACTTTCAAGATCAAATATAATTAAATAAGATAGAATCTGTCTATTCAATCATTAACAATTAATAACTTTCATTTAATTTTGGTTTTTGATGTATGACATGACTCTACTATTTTAGCAAGCATCCCAAGACATCAAGGAAGTGTTTACCCATCCATCCAGCTATCTTATATAACACAGGTGGCACTACCTATTTTAGTCTAATGGTCCCATTATTCATAAAATACTTGGTATCCTTATGCGAGATATAACTAGATAGTAAATTTTAACAAACCCTATCATTTGTAGCATTAGATAATCTAAAATATTATTATCCAAGTTAGATCTTTATGATGGAAGACCTTTAGATTTATATTTCTTAAATATTAATCTATCTACACTTCTATACAACTTTCGTTATTAATTATAATTGAGAGAACATGCACTGCTGAATTTTCACCTTTTAGTGACGGACATTTCCGTTGCTAAAGGTTTATATTCCGTCGCTAAAAGTTTTAGCGACGGAAAAAATGAAATTCCGTCGCTAAAAGTTCGACGCTACATTCAGGGTCCCTAAAAATGGTATTAGTGACGGATTTTCCGTCGTTAATTTTCGGCGACGGTGTATTAGCGATGACAAATTGGTCACTATTTAAAAATTAAAAAATTAAAAAACTTATTAGCGACGAAAATTCTGTCGCTAATATCGTTTTTAGCGACGGATTTTCCGTCGCTAATAAGTTGTATTTATAATGGCATTTTTCTTACCGTGCACGTTTTCCGTCTCTAAATACAACTTTTAGCGACATAAATTCCGTTGCTAAATACTTATTTAGCAATACAATATTCATCGCTAAAAAATAACAATTTTTTAAAAATATTTTGAAAAATATTTTGAAAATTGAAAAAACCTATACAATATCGATAATAATTTTAAAAAACCTTTTCAATCAGTAGTATAATATTTAATCTCACGCATATATCACACATTTATTTCAATAAAAGCAAATAAAAGTTTCTCGACAGGTACATAATAAATATTATTTATATAACATAAGAAATTGTTTTCAAAGTTATATTAAGGACAATCAATCCTCCTGATCATCATCATCCTCATCCTTAACACCAGCTGCATTATGACTACCTCCGGCTGCACCTTGTGAAGAAGTCCCGGCCTGCAAATATAAATTAAACGTTAACAAGGGTGTGTAACCGTTAATAAGAGTGCAAATATAAATATAATTCCTCCAACACCACAACACAACACCACAACATAATACAACACAACACCATAACACAACAACATAACATAATACAACACAACAACATAATATCATAACACCACAACACAACAACACACAATATTACACAACACAACACAACACTACACTGCACAACACATCACCACACATCACACCACAACACAACACAACACAACACAACAACAACAACAACACCTCCACAAATCCCCCAACCCCACCCACCAACCAACCACACTCCCCCCCCCCCCCCCAACCACCACCACAACAAAATCCCCACTCCCCCTCCTCAACCACGACCAAAGCCCCCACCCACTAACCAATCACACTCCACACACCCCCTCCCCCTCCATCACTACCATCACCACCATCATCACCCAATCCCCACTCCTCCCCCTTCTCCACCATGACCATATGTAACATTCCAAAAAAAAATTTTCCCTTTCATTGATCGGATACCGTTACCGACACCAATCCATAAATTAGTAGATGCTTTTCTTCATTGCATCTCATGTAATCTTCTAGTATTAGAATTTAATTTAGCTAATTCTCATATTGTGATCTAGTTAACTAAGTCATAGCATGCATACAAACTTAGCATGTAAACCTAAGTTAACCATGCTTTAAACCTTGATTAGAGATAACCAAATCATTAAATACCTAATGTGAAACTCTCTAATTAACATAGTTATTATATTTGTTCAGCCATGTTAGTGGGGGAAATTTTGCATAAAACCCCTCAACTTTGGCCAAATTGAGGATTTCTCTTCACATGGGCTTATATATATGTGCCCTCCACCTCTCACTTTGCCATTTTTAGAAGAAAAATCTCTTAAAAACCTCCTCCCTCTCCTCTGAACATCTCCAGCACCTCTCCTCTTAAAAAAAAAATAAAAGATTTCCAAAAGCCTTCATCTCTCAAGAACATTGAAGAAGAAGGAGTGGAGAAAGAAGGTAGTTGAGGGCTTTGGTGGAGGAAGTGGGGCAAAGTCAAAACCCTAGGTAAAACTCTCAGTTGCATGTTGTTATTAAGGATGTTAGAACTGAATTATATAGTTAATTTAGATTTAGTCTTGCATGTAACATTTTAGGGCATGCATGTCAATTTATCTTGAAACAGAAATTTCGTGCAGAAATTTCCAGCAAGATACACTACCACTAAACAGATCATAACTTTCTTTGTATATATCCAAATGAAGAAATTCTTTCTGTTCTAAAAACTAGACTTTCTTGGCTTTCATTTGAGACCCTCTTTGCTTAATTCTGAGATCATTTACTTGTTTGAAAGTATGGTTTAACTCAGTGCATATGTCTGAAACTGTCTGCCTGAGCTATGTCCTTTGTAAAGAACATATATCTCAACATATACCATGCATGCATGAAATTCTTTCTGTTCTAGAAACTACATATTTGTGGATTTCATTTGGTATCTTGTTTGTTTAATTCTAAGATCATTTACTAGTTTAAAAGTATGGTTTAACTCAGTGTATGTGTCTGAAACTGTCTGCTTGAGTCATGTCCTTTGTAAAGAGCATATATCTCAACATATACCATGCATGCATGAAATTCTTTCTATTTCTAAAACTAGACTCAATTGTATTTCTGTTGATAGGAGTTTGAATTAATTTGAATAACGTTTGGTAGGCCTAAACCTAGTTCTAACAGCTAGCGTATGTGCTGGAAATTCCAGTCTACCCCCCTGTGTTGTTTTGCATGTAACATGCATTTTAAAAATGCAAAATTGATGAAACTCATGGGACATGGAAGCTAATCCATAATATTACTTACATACCAAGTATGAGCTCTTTGGGATATAGTTAAGTACCCGAAATAAATTATTCATCCCAAATGATGATCTCTGTTTTTCTGCTACAGTTTTGATAGGTGTAGTTTTCTGAGAGCATGACTCTTACTATACACCATGCATTGATGTAAAAGTTTTATATTCTGAAATTAGACTCATAATGGAGTCATTTGAGACTAGTTTCATGCATTTTGGACATCAATTGCTGTACCATCTATTCACCTAAATCTGCTGCATGTACACTACTTAGGTTGCTGTGCATATTAGAGATATTAGATGCAATCATCTAGGGTGTAGCTTATACCATGATATAAGTTTTAAGTTAAAGTTTTAAAAGACATAGTGTCTAGAATCTCATGTGGGTATACATGTATATATAGGACAGAGAATCTTGGATTCATTCGTTGGCCGAGAGGATCTCGACATAATCGGTAGGTAACCTTTCATTGTTTACCCTCAAGTCTTTGAGAGTTCGATTGATTACTTTCTTGAAATTCCTGCGAGTCAGTTTCCCATGCTAATTGTATATCTTATCATTTTCATAATATTCCTATTTGATTCACCTCATGCATGGGCTCGTTGTTGATTGGTTAATCATTGCTATCCTAATGTTGTTTATTTCAGTTTTATACCTTCGATGTCCTTGAATGATTTCATTGCAACAATTCAAATTGATTCGATGGTTCAACTATTGATAATGATAGTATTCCTCTCTTCGTTGATGATTGATTGTCTATATTCATGGATTATGCCCTGTGTGAAGTAAGCTTCACCGGTGGGTGGTAATGTTATAGTGTCCCGGTGGGACAATGCCCTGTGTGAGGACGCTCACCGGTGGGTGTATAAAATCATGCGCGGTTTATTGATTATCCCATGATTGGGGAGTTTGGAATCCTGAATATTAGACCTTGATTATTCATCTTTACATGTTATTTCACTTCGGTCAATGATTACGATATAAGAATGGCGACTTAATGTTGAGATCCCGTTGTTCAAGCTTGATATTTATGTCTATCATTTTCATTCGTTCCCTTGGATTGTACCCGAGATTTTTATGGTTACCTATTGGGCCTTAGGCTCACCCCTATTGTTTCTGAATCCACTCGCAGGTCATACAACTGGCAAGGATAAGGGCATTGCAGACCCTGAATTTGAAGATTAGCTCCAGAGGAAAATCTTAATAGGGGTTAATTTATGTTCACTTTTGTAGTATCTTTGACTTATAAAACATGTATTAATGTTGTAGCCACTACTATTATTGTAATATTTTGTATTACCCTTTAGTTCTCTTCTATTTTGGTATTCAATGGACTCTGCTGTCAACCTCGTGATCTTGGGTATTGCATATGCCTCTCTACTGCTTTATTTTTCGCCCTTCAGTATATCTATGTTGTGATGTGCATAAAGATTTAGCAGGTCGACCCTTCTTATTACAGATAGGTCATGCTCAAATTTTTATGTACCTCCCAGAGGAGGGGCGTCACACCAAACTCCCCACAAACCAATCACATAACGATCACTACAACACAACACCACAACCAACCAACCCACCAACCAATACCACCAACACTACGCACACATACACCATCAACACCACCATTACATAAAAACATTATAAGTATATATTTTGGGCTTTGTGTTAGGGTTAGAGTTAGGGTTTGTGTGTAATAGTTTGTATTAGTGTGTATCAGTATGTATGATATCATCTAATTAATAAAAAGCAATGTATATATATTACCTGATCTGACATAAACCATCTCCTATATGCCTCCTAAGGCAGAGTCGACATGAATTGTGTGAACTCTAATTCTCTCTTCTCCCGGCGCTTCCGTTCTTCCTCTGCAACCCGCTGATATGTTGTTTGCTGCGACTACCAATCTTCAATCGCTTTTAATCGTTGCTCAATTGAGTCTTGATATGAACTGCTTCCTGGTGTTCCTGGTGGTGCTGCAGACTCGTAGGTGTTACTAGACTCGTGCGGCCTCTACTCGGATCCTCTCCACCTATCTGTTCTTCCTACTGGATCCAATGATCGTCTTCATGATGGAGTCCTCCTCCTCTCTACTTAGCCGGGCAGGAGTGTTAGAACAAACCTGAGACTGAGTCATTTGCTCCTGTACCTTAGCATGTAATTTCTCCTGCGATATATCAAAACAACCCGGGCAAGTCGACTTACTAATGATGCATTGATATGAAATTGAATATATAAATGAACTGATACTTACAGCCAGATGCTTATTCTTTGCTTTCTTCTCTTCATCAGCGTAATTCGGTCTCCAGGAAGTCAAAATACGATCTGCAAAATGTCCGAGATCTCCCCTTCCCTATTTTATTCAAATATATCATTAACCCATAACACATAAATTATACTCAATTTAAAAGCTAATATATTATATACCTCAAGCTCCAATTGATGATAATGCTGGCTGAAGGACCTAGAGCCCCCGTGATGCTCGTAACTGCGAGGCGCGTTGCAATTCCTCCTTGCTATTTCAACTTGAGCCTGCAAAACAATGTCAAATCAAAATAATATAGAAATTAAAACAATAAATTAAAAATATATACTTCAATAATACCTGAATTTCAGCCGTGTCTCAGTAATCGCAAAGTGCAAAAAAATCTACTCCATCCATACGCTCGTCAAGATGCCAGAATCACTCTCAATCTTCTGTTATTTGAAGAAAATATTTTTTCTTCACCTCAAACCGCCATCTCTTGAACGATAAATTAATTTGCATGAAGCAGTAAGTCTAGGCACAAATATTATTGTCAAAAAAGAAAAATCGCTTAAGCATATAAAGAAAAAATAGACACAAATCAATGTATTAAACATAATAATAAACTAATAACTAATAATGATGAAAATTAAAATAAATGACTCACACATATATATCTCCAACAAGCCACCAGCGTATCAATCCGCTGTGACTTCCACGTCAAAAAAATGTTGAAGAAATCTTGTCTCCTGGATAAAGCGGCGAGGAAATTGTTGAAAGCATTGGCAAAGGCCCCGACAGGCAATCTGTTTTCCCATCGGATCACAGCCCTCCGATGAAAATAAGGGATGAGGTTCGTTTCCTTGGTAGCATTGCGGTCGCGCCTAGGAGGTCGCCCGGTACCTACGAAACAATGAATCGGATGAAACAATGAATCAATCCATATTTGCTATTAAAATTTAAAATAATAACCGATAAACTATAAAAATCTATTCATACCTTTCAGTTCGAGGCATCTACGTTTTGCTTGTTCGTACCTATGCTACGCGATAAGGCTCAAAGCATGATAAGAATCCTAATCCCCCTTCACCTTGGTCGGACCGTGGACTCGCTGATCCGTAATAGAATCTGACAGTAGTGCCGTAGCTTCTAGAGCTGTGCTATACGGCTCAAATCTCCTCTCCTCCAATACATCTGTATGCGATGGTGGTGGTATCTCTGCATGCTGTGTAGGATCAGCCTGTGTCTCCACATTGTGTGGAGCATCTCCGCGTGATGTGTCCTGTGGCCCCGAGTCATGTGTAGCATCTCCTCCTCCTGTGTAGTAAATGTTAAAAAAATATTAGGCTCATTTTAGTAGTTTATAAAAATGTGCAGATATAATAAATAAATAAAAATACTTGACGTAGAGGCATGTGCGTCACCTCCAGAATGTCTACCAAATAGTCTCTCAAGCGCTTTCTTACGTAATCCTTTTGTCATCTATACTTTGAAAACATAATGAATATCCAACAAAAGTAGATAATGCAAATAATTAATAAAATAGAACATGGAAACAAAATCGCGTGTACATGATGTCCAGTCAAACAGATAATATAAAGGCAATAATATAATATATGACACACCGTGATACATAATAACCAGTCAAACAGATAATATAAAGGTAATAATATAATACATGATACATCGTGATACATGATAACCAGTCAAACACATAATATAAAGGCAATAATATAATACAATGAATGTTCTTTTTAATTCATAACCTAGTATTACATTATTATGATGATGTTGAGGCTCTACTCTGCGATCGTGTGCAGATAGCCTGCGACTGTGTGTGCCAACGAAAGGACTGTTCTTATAGTTTTATCGACTCCGTTGCGGAAAAGCTTTTTTACCTTTACTCCTTGGCTCACATATAATCGCAGGTACATCAGGGCGCGCTACTGCAATTTCATCGTCCAGATTATTATTTTGTGTTAATGAAAACTCCTCGGCTATTTCGTTGGCCAAGATAACCTCCTCATCGTGATCTTCGTCAGACACGGCTTCATGAATGTAGGCTCTAGGCGGATTCTTAAGGATAACTCATTCGTCATTTTTCATTATATCTTTGACATAAAAGCACTGTTTGGCGTGAGCAGCTAACATGTATTTTTCAGACTGATATATTTCCTTGTTAAGATTAATGATTGTGTAACCGTAGTCATCCTTCGCCTTTTTTTGTTCACACCAACGAACCTTAAACATCACATGACTGACTTCCTTATTAATCCCATAGAAAATCTCCACGATGTCTTCTACCTGGCCGTAGCAGTAGATTTCCCCTTGTATCGGATTTAGATCTTTTGAACTAGCATATGACAGTTGCGAGAAGGGCAGAACACACCGCTGTTTTGCGTTTGTCGTCTCTCTTCAAGACCGACGATGTTAAACCTAAAGCCGTTAACACAGTAGCCTCCATAATGCTTGGGGACTGGATGTATACCGGATTGGTAGAACCAGTATAAATCCTTGTGTTTGTGATTGTGAATTTCTGAGATTGCCATTTTTCTTTGCAATTTATAATATACTTTGCATAAATTTTAAAAGAATACTATGGTCTCGTGACTTAAGGGTCCAACAACTTCAGTATAAAATCTATACATACAGATCAATCAGCTTTAACAGTTGGTCCTGCAGCCCTAACATTTGAGACCACTACGCTCCAATGCATTAAGATCTTAAACTGTGTAGACTCCAGCAAACATACGAGTATAAACTGTGTTAATATCGATCGACGCATTATAGCGAAGGTCAACGTCGGACAACACGTTACAGTAAAGGTCAAAGCCGGTCAACGCATCGACAATATCGCCAAAATAAGGCTAAGAAAAAAATTCTGGATTAAAGGATGATTCTAGGGAGTTTAATTACGATCTAGATATGAATTCCCGACGAAGACGATCAGTTCAACGTTAACTCAACAACACGATCTAAGTTCAAATGCTTATACACCAAATTCGGCTTAAGATTTCGACAACGGTCAAATGAAAAATGCAGCATCGGAAGAACTTCATCTATTCGACAAAATACTAAGTGGATTGAAGATTAAAGAAGTTAAGAATTGAAGCCATTCATAGGTCCTACCCGATCTCCTCCACAAAATACTCAAGAGATTTAAAACCAGACCTATCTTATCCTTCTAGACTACTCTATAAAAGAATGAGTCTGAAATACTTTGGAGGGGGTATCTATAGGTGTCTAAAAATACCTATAGGTGTCAACACGTAGCTCGAGACAAAGAGAAGATGATGAACATCATCATACGAGTCAAGAAGAATTATCCGAGTGGCCCGTGCTTGTCGGTCAGCTCTAAGTGACCGAACACGCTCGTCAGTCACCTCGCGTGTGTCAGTCAGCTCCAAGTGACCAAACGTGCTCATCAGTCAGCTCACATGTGACGGTCAGCTCCAAGTGACTGAACGCGCTCCTCAGTCAGCTCACGCTCATCAATCAGCGAAGAATACAAGTCAACAATATAACCAAATATGCAAATCAGCAGAAGTACAAGTCTGGGAAAGTCGGGAAACACCGAAAGAACTCAAACAAGGCTCGGAACTTACGTGACAAGTTCCGAGCCTTGTTTAAGTTCTTTCGGTGTTTCCTGACTTTCCAATACTTGTACTTTCTGCCGATTTGCGTATTTGTTTGTCTTGTTGACTTGTATGCTTTGCTGATTGATGAGCATGAGCTGACTGACGAGCACGTTCGATCACTTAGAGCTGACTGACACACACGAGCTGACTGATGAGCGCGTTCAGCACTTGGAGCTGAATAACACGCACGATCTGACTAACGAGCGTGTTCGATCACTTAGAGATGACCGACAAGCGCGGGTCACACGGATAATTCTTATTAACTCGGATGATGACGTTTATCATCTTCTCTTTGTCTCTGGCTATGTGCGGACACCTATAGGCATTTTTAGACGCCTACAGTGCGGATACCAAAACATAGGTTCACTAACCTCTACGCACACTCTAGTGTGGTTACCATAATATAGGTTATCAACCTCTACGCGCACGCTAGTGTAGATACCATAATATAGGTTCAACAACCTCTGCACACACTCTAGAGTGGTGTGCGGATACCATAATATAAGTTCAACAACCTCTGCACACACTCTAGTGCGGATACCATAATAAAGGTTCAACAACCTCTACGCACACTCTAGTGCGGATACCATAATATAGGTTCAATACCCTCTATGCACACTCTAGTGTGGATACCATAGTATAGGTTGTTTACCTCTATGCACACTCTAGTGCAGATACCAAAATATAGGTTCAACAACTTCTACGAACACTCTAGTGCGGATACCATAATATAGGTTCAACAACCTCTATGCACACTCTAGTATGGATACCATAATATAGGTTCACAAACCTCTGCGCACACTCTAGTGCGAATACCATAATATAAGTTCAACACCTCTGCGCACACTCTAGTGTGGATACTATAATATAAGTTCCACACCTCTGTGCACACTCTAGTGCGGATACCATAATATAGGTTCAACAACCTCTGCACACTTGTACGGATACAAATTCATAGGAAAAGTGCACTTGAAACAATACTTAAGAAAATCCCATTCTAGGGTATCAACACGTGTATTACGACACTATTCATGTATAATTATGATCACATATGTACTATCATGTAACTCAATCCTTAAGCTCGCATTTCAAATCAAAACAATACAATGTCAAGATCATCAGCCTTAGTAGTCGACTACTAAGCTTAGTAGTCGACTACTAAGCTTAGTAGTCGACTACACTGAGTCTACTCAGACTCTGTAAAGTATGAATTAGTACTAGTAGTTGACTACACTGTACACTAGTCAAATACTCTGTAATCAGACAGATTCTAAAAAACTAAACTAGACATTAGTAGTTGACTACTACTCTTAGTAGTCAACTACTGAGCAGAAACATGCACAGCTTCGTGTACATACAACTCTTAGCGATCGTCACGTGTAAATCATACTTTAATACATTGCAAAACTAGTAATTACAAATTAAAAGAATCATCTCCATAATTATTTACACCATTAATTTAATAATTTAGGTTTAATCTTCTTATTTATCAAGAAATTGATATAAACCCTAGTTATCGATTAGATCAACATGAGCATGCTTGCATATTAAGCTAGAAACTTACACAATTTTGTTTATTCACACTCACAGAACCAAGGATACCCCAAGCCTAGGGTTTAAATAGATTTAATTAACATGTAACCTCTTTTATCATAAGTCTAGGGTTTAAGCATGAATATAACATAGAACCCTCAAATAAAGGTTGAACTAGGGTTTAAACATGTCCTAAGCATGATTTAACCATAAAAAATGAAATTACAAACAACCCTAGTGATCATGAGCACACTTCTATCATAAATAGAAAGAACACCATGTAGATCTAATATTTGCTTACCGTTAATATCAAAATTTTATTCTTTTTCACATTAGATTAAGATCTAAACATGTAAAACATCGATTTAAACATCTTAAATCATTCATTAACTAAGGGTGTAGGTTTAGGTACAAGTGATCTTGCCTAAAACATTGGGTCGAGCCTTTGGACATGAGTGCAAGATCTCTCCTCTTCCAAACGCCGCAAAAACCTCGCTTTTCCTTCGACAAACACCTTAGGGAAGGGTCAAACTAAGATCTAGGGTTTAGGGTTTGAGAGAGGGGGTGATTGCTACTAAAAATTTATTGAAAAGCCCTTTACAACCCAGAAAAAACACATATATATACTCCTACACATTATCGGGTTGAAATAAAACAAAACATACCCAAACTCAAACCTAGCGTTCCCAAGAAAACCCCGCTAGTCGACTACAATAAGTGTAGTCGACAACTCTGTATTTCTGTAAATTATATTTAGTATTTTAGCTATAACTTTCACATCCGACCTAGGAATGAGATGATTTAAGATTTGTTGGAAAGATATTGAAGATACCTATAATATTTTTCTTTTGAGTTTTCCCATATTCTAAATTTATTGGTGTGAAAATCATATAAATGCTTAACTTGTCATTTTTCTAGATTTCTTCTTCGTGCATGATTTGTGCATTTGCACTCATATATTCACACATATACATCTTCGTGCATGATTTGTGCATTTGCACTCATATATTCACACATATACATTGAATTGATCTCAAGTCAATTCCTAGCATACTCAAACATCATTTGCACTCATATATTCACACATATACATTGAATTGATCTCAAGTCAATTCCTAGCATACTCAAACATCAAAATATATTATTTATAACATATAACATATTCATTATTATTTATCACATAATATTCAAATTTTCGCGGTTTTACACTACTTCTTCATGTGTGGCTTCGTTGAGTTCATCTCCACCAAACCTCGTCATTCCCAGCACGTTGATGTTATCCACTTCTCAAGCTTCCCCCTAAAGTCTGGCAGTCATCCCAGACCTAGTTGCAAGTCTTGCTGATAAGCTGGAGTTTATGATGGAGCGGACTATCAAAATTATTGATGAGCTTTGTCGATAATATCCGACACTTAAGTGATTCTCAATGTGTTGATTGCTATCTGGGTAGCATCACTCGGTTGGAGAAAGACTTGGTTACTTTGGAAAATCTTGAATGTGGTGTTGTTGACTCACTGGTTGAACTATCTTTGTTCAACATGAAAGCCTTACAAGAACATCAACAAGAGGCGGTTCAGAAGGAATTCTCTGAATGAAAAGCATGTGTCACATCCTTGCAACAGTAGTACAAGCAATGGATGTTGGAGTACCTGGATTCCACTACTACCCTCGAGGCTTCTCAAGACTTTGTTGCTCAAATAAAGGAGGCCATCACCAAACAGCAGCAGGACTTTGCTTAGTGAGAAGTTCAACTTGCTTGAGAAAAAGTTCTTACAGACAAAATTTCTCAAAAAAGGATAGAAGCCTTTGATGAGTAATCAACGGAGCTAAAAGCATGAAGCTCAAGTGCTGCCCAGTGAGGAGGAGATGAGGAAATGGGCTATAGCGTTTGTGCATGCAACCCATCAGAAAGAACTGGCCGATGTCAGGTCTCTTCTCTAATCCTTTGTGAGGAGGGATCCAGAGCCTTGACCATGTATTGTTCTTTTCCAAGCACAATTATTTTGTATCACTTTCACAAATTTTAAATAAAAGTGATAAAATTTTGGTCCTTTCATGTTCATTCGGTGTGATATTGAATCCTAAGAAAATGAAAGTGTTCTGTGGTGCCAGAGGTGTATTATTAACTTGGCATAAGTTCTTACTTAAAGTAAAAAAGAAAAAATTTAATCCTTTGGGGATTTTAGGGGTTATATTGTCAGAAGTGCATTGTTGACTTGACAATAAAAGTTTGGTGATGATGGGTTTTGATTTTTATCATCATAAGTGTAAGTGTTAACTTGACGATAAATTTTTTGTGGAAGGATGTTTTCACTGTAAGAAGTGTAATGTTAACTTAACAGTGAAGTTTGGAAGTCTTGTTATCTTGTTGATTAGAATTAACAAGTTTATGGAGTTTAACTGTTAGAGGTGTAATGTTAACATAACAGCCATTTTATGGACATATCATCCTATTGAGGAGGATTGATAAGTTGAGTTTGTCATCAGAGGTATGATGTTAACTTGATGATTTAAGCTACTTATGATTTGAAAAAGATTTTTAAGGACTTATCACTCTATTAGAGAGAGTTGATAAGTTGATTTTATCATCAAAGGTGTGGTGTTAACTTGATGATTTTTGATACTTGTGATTTGAAAAAAGATTTTTTAGGATTTATTGTTAGACCCTAGAGGGGGGTGATTAGGGTCTTATGCTAATCTAATCCGATTATATGCCAATTAAAACTAATTAATAAGTTATCCTAGTAAGTATGAAATATAACAACTATATAAGCTAGGATAAGCAATATGAACAATGAGATATATCCTACATGATGAAATATATATATGCAAGGATATATAAACTAACACAAGATGATATATCCTACCAAAGAGATATAGGCAAAGTATGTGCAAGGATATATAAACAACACAAGGGTAAATAATCTAAACTAGATAGTGGATGATATAAATAATGAGCTATGGACAATGGCGATAAGAAATATAAACATAAGATTAAGTACACCAAAGCAAACTCAAACAAGCAATATGATCATGGAGTTCGGACCTTCCCTCCTACGTCTCCACTCCCCACTCCCGGGGAGAAATCCACTATCACAACCGGGTTTTCTACGTTCACCTGAATAGCATTTACACCTCACACTCGGTTTTTTAGCTAACCGAAAACTTTATAATCACCACTCTTACAATCCCACTCTACACCCTCACAAGTATTGGACCTAGCCGTGTCTCCCTCAAATGCTCGATTACAACATCTCCTTAGGTTCGTCAATTGATGCCACTCCTATTGGGATGATCCCCGACTCTCACCACACACTCCTCTCGGTGTACAAGTGTATTACAAAGTGAATCTCACAATAAGCACAATATAACAAATGATTATTCTCTAATATGGATGAGAACACAATGAAAGCACAACTCAAAGTTACAACATCCCACAACCCAAATTATACTATGAATGTAAATACAATAAGCTCAATGGTTGTGTGTGTAAGCATTGAGTAAAATCAAATCTAACTCAAGTAGCAAACTAGCAATAACAAGAATATGAAAATCAATAATAATATTGCTAGACAAAAAAAGAGTTAGAAAACTTCCCTATAAACACAAAGAGAGGATGAGAAGATATTGAAGATGAACTCCTCAACAGTTGATGCAAGCTCCTCTTTGTAAAAGCAAACCCCAAAAACAAACTAAACAAACTGTAAAAACCCTCTTAAACTTGTTTTAAAAACTTGTTGGGTTAATTTATACAACTGAGGTATAAGGGGGTTTTATAGCCTCCCAAAACCTCAGTCAAAAACCCAAACAAAAGACCAAAAAGCCCACCCTCAAACGGCTCTGAAACTAGCCGTTGAAACAGAAAAGACAAAGCGGCGGTCGACCGTGGGAAACTTGCGGTCGACCACGAGCAGCTCAGAAATAAAGAAACATTCCAGAGACTTACGCGGTCGACCGTGGCGGTCGACCCTGGGAATTTTTGGGCTCACGGTCGACCGCGATGGTCGACCGAGAATATTTCTGCTGCCTACTGACGTGAGAACTGAGATCAATGGGGTATTTATAGCCTCCCAAAACCTCAGCCAAAAATGCCAAACAAAATACCAAAAAGCCTAAAATAGTGGCTGCAGAAAATAGCCGTTGGGAATGAAAAGACAAAGCGGCGGTCGACCGTGGGAAACTTGCGGTCGACCACGAGCAGCTCAGAAATAAAGAAACATTCCAGAGACTTACGCGGTCGACCGTGGCGGTCGACCCTGGGAATTTTTGGGCTCACGGTCGACCGCGATGGTCGACCGAGAATATTTCTGCTGCCTACTGACGAATGAACTCAGGCGCGGTTGACCGTGGCGATCGACCGTGAACTGATATTATGAAAATCCTGGTTTTGAAAACAGTTTGCTGATTTTAAAACACTGTTTAAAAATATCAAATAAATTCTAAAAAATGTAAAATTTTGGAAAATAATTGTAGACATGATAATAAATATGCTACAATGAGTGGTTTCTAAAAAGGACTTCCCAAATAAAAAATATCATCAAGACATGATAATAAATATGCTACAATGAGTGGTTTCTAAAAAGGACTTCCCAAATAAAAAATATCATCATTTTATAAAATAGGCCAAAACATGAAAATGTAAGCACGTGAATTTTGACATTTTGGCTAAACCATGTTTTAAAACTTTACAAAATAATTTTATAGACTTGAAGAAAGATGTAAACTATTGTTATGAAGTCTATAAACAGTGAATGTAGTATTTTATCAAAATACACATATAATACACTAAAACATGATTTCATTGAACTAAATAAACTTGATATTAATGAAATCATATATATGCATATAAATATAAAACAAAAATATGTTTTCTAATTATATTAAATTGTTTCATATTAAAATTTGAAAACTATCAAACCAAAATATATATGTATATATATAACTATATATATACAAAACCAAAACGTGTATGTGTGTATATGATTGAGCTTAAAGTACTAACACACATAATATATAAACCTAAACTAAATTACCCAAGCTTGATGAAGGTCTTCAATGAGCTCAACTTGGTACACTTGCGGATGAAGCTTGAACTCGGATCTTCAACTTGAATTTGCATAGCTTCAACCACTATTCCACCAACCTCCATTTGATATGATCGTGTAAAACAATCTTCATAAACCAAACAAACTTTAAACCCAACTAAAACCCTTGTTAAAACTCTTTTTAAACTTCTTTAAAACTTTCCATTGGGTTACTGAGATAGAAGGGGTTTGGGGGTTTATATAGGAAGAGAAAACAACAGCAAAAACCCCAAAGAAAAAGACCAAAAAGCTAACAGAATCGAAAATCAGATTCTGTACAAAATAGCCGTTGGAGTGAACGACAGTCGACCGTGAAAAACTCGCAGTCGATCGCGAGCTAGCTTTGAAACTCAGAAAACTTCCAGAGACTTACGCGATCGACCGTGACGATCGACCATGGGAATTTTCAGCTGACGGTCGACCGTGGCAGTTGACCGCGAAAGTTTCTGCAGCCCACTCAGTAAAAGACACAGGCGCGGTCGACCATGACGGTCGACCACAAACTGATATATGAAATGACAGTTTTGAAAGTTGATTTTCTGATTTTAAAACTCTGTTTAAAAATATCAAATAAATTCTAAAAAATGTAAAATTTTGGAAAATAATTGTAGACATGATAATAAATATGCTACAATGAGTGGTTTCTAAAAAGGACTTCCCAAATAAAAAATATCATCATTTTATAAAATAGGCCAAAACATGAAAATGTAAGCACGTGAATTTTGACATTTTGGCTAAACCATGTTTTAAAACTTTACAAAATAATTTTATAGACTTGAAGAAAGATGTAAACTATTGTTATGAAGTCTATAAACAATGAATGTAGTATTTTATCAAAATACATATATAATGTACTAAAACATGATTTCATTGAACTAAATAAAATTGATATTGATGAAATTATATATATGCATGTAAGTATGAAACAAAAAATATGTTTTCTAATTATATTAAATTGTTTCATATTAAAACTTGAAAACTATCAAACCATAACATATATGTATATATATAACTATATATATACAAAACCAAAACGTGTATGTGTGTATATGATTGAGCTTAAAGTACTAACACATATAATATAAACTCCTAAACTAAATTACCCAAGCTTGATGAAGGTCTTCAATGAGC
Source organism: Asparagus officinalis (assembly GCF_001876935.1). NCBI lineage: Eukaryota > Viridiplantae > Streptophyta > Magnoliopsida > Asparagales > Asparagaceae > Asparagus > Asparagus officinalis. Next base: position 46,534,305 of record NC_033798.1, read on the forward strand.
TCAACTTGGTGCACTTGAGGATGAAGCTTGAACTTAGATTTTCAACTTGAATTGTACATAGCTTCACCTACTATTCCGCCAACCTCCATTGAATATCATCGTTGAAGCTCTATTCCATCCATCCTCCAACTCGTTGTTTGCCTAGAATAAATACAAAAACACAAACACTAGATAAACAACATTAGAAGTAAATTGTTTGTTAAACATTATCAAAATAAGAAGGCCAACACTTATCACTCTATTGAAGAGAGTTGATAAGTTGATTTTATCATCAGAGGTGTGATGTTAACTTGATAATTTTTGGTACTTGTGACTTGAACAAGATTTTTGAGGACTTATCACTCTATTGAAGAGAGTTGATAAGTTGATTTTATCATCAGAGGTGTGGTGTTAACTTGATGATATAAATAATAGTTGTTTTGTGATTTGAGCAATGTTTTTTAGCCTTGTCAATCTATTGAAGAGAATAAACAAGTTGATTATCAGAGGTGTATTGTTAACGTGACAGATTTGTGTTGCGATTTGAACACCTTTGTAGACTTATCATCCTACTGAAGAAGATTGATAAGTTAATTTTGTTTGATCATCTGTTGAGGATGTGTAGAGATTTTGGCTGTCAGAAGTGTATTGTCACCCTAATAGGATTATGTTGCGATTTGAGCAACTTTGTGAACTTATCACCCTATTAAAGAAGATTAATAAGTTGGTTTAGTTTGAAAACCTTGTTGTATTTAGAATGAGACAAGATGAATTCAAACTTAGTAGGGATGTTAATCATCAGAAGTGTGATGTTAACTCAACGATATACTAGCTAGGGATTGTTTTGTAGAATTTTTATAGTTGGCAGAGGTATTTTGTTAAACATGACAACTTTTATGGTCTTATCATCTTGTTGGATAAGATTGATAAGCTAGTTGGGGAAGATTTTTATAGTTGACAGAGGTGTTTTATTAAACATGACAAATTTGAAGATTCGTTACTCTTAATCTAGTGAATTTCAAGTAACCAACCCCTAGTCTTGAGTGAGTTCAATTTCTCTTTTTAGACTTGGCATGAGAGGAAAAATAGGATCTCATAATTTTTATGAGTAAAATTTTTTGATAAACTTCCCGTTAATTGGCATCATAAGCATATAGTCTTTCTGATTATTGAGACGATAAGCTCCATTCGAGTAGACTGATTCTACTATGAAGGGTCCTTCCTATTTGGGATTGAATTTACCTTTGGTCTTATGCGTCATGACCATGGGTCGTCTGATTGCTAAGACAAGATCGCCTTTCCTAAAGATCCTTTCTTTGACCTTTTGTTGTAGGCTTTAGAGACTCGACCTTAGTATAACTCAATCTGTTGTTGGGCTTAAAGCCGATTATCGTCTAACGTTTCCAGTTCATAGAGGTGTAGTCGATGTTGTTCTTCATCAGTCTTCTCGGTTGAAAGAGAAAATCTTAGGGATGGGATCTAAATTTCTAATGGTATTATAGCTTCGCAGTAGTAAACCAAAGAAAAGGAAGTAACTTTTGTCAGGGTTCTTACCATTGTGCGATAAGCCCATAGACATTCACTAAGTTTTTTATCCCAGTGGCGTTAACTTTTAGATACAAACTTTTTGAGAAGCTTCACAATGGTTTTATTAAAAGCTTCTGTAAGGATAATATACCGTTGATGCGGTACTTTGAATTCTAAACTTGTTGTAGAATCTCTAGAAACTGTGGCTGATGAATTGAGTTCCATTGTCGTAGACTATTCGTATTGGTACAGCAAAGCAGTAGATAACATGATGTATAATGAATTTGATCATATTTGATGTCTTGACTTCTTTTAAAGTAATTGCTTCTATCCACTTAGAGAAGTAATCGATTACTGCCAAGATAAACCGATATCTTTCGGATGTTGGCGGGGAGATGGGTCTATGATATCCATTCCTCACATATCGAATGGCCAAGATGAAAATGTTGGATGCAGATTCTCTGGTGTTTGATGAATAAAGTCACCATGGATTTGATATGCGTGACATCGTCGAGCATAAGAGATGGCGTCTGACATCATTTTTGGCTAGTAATCACCAAGTCTTCGGAGTTGATCCCATAATTTGGGTCCGGGTTGATGAGCACCACACATTTTGTTGTGAGATTCTATAAGGGCTTCTTGCGCTTCTTTTATGGAAAGGCATCAAAGCATAATTCCATCATATAAATTTTGATACAATGTCCGATAAACCAAATTCTAATAGAATCGAAGGGCTTCCCTTTTCACGGCAGCGGCTTCTTTGGGATCATCAGGTAGTGTCGTATAAGACATAATCGATGAATGTGAATCGTCAATCCCTTGGTTCATGACCCGTGGAAGTTCCACAAACGATCTCTATTGTTTCCTCTTCTTTACAATCTTCTAGAGGGAACTTAGGGTGATACGAGTCACAACTTGAGACAAATATCTTTGCTTCTACTTTTGGTGGTAATGCTAGCGATGTTGCCAACGAAGCTGAAGCGTCAGATACGCGTTTTGTTGTCGCGGAAATTATCCGATAAAGAAGCATTGAAAATTTTAGGCTAACTTTAACGCTGCGAAGTGGTAAGTCAATAAGTCCTCATTACGCACTTCATATTCACCTCGAACTTGATTCACGATGAGTTGGGAATCACCGTAAGTTTCAAGGTGTCGAATATTGATTTCCTCGGCCAATTCCATTCCTAGTAGAAAGGCATTGTACTCTACTACATTATTGGTGCATGGCTTAATTAAGCAGAATCCTTTTGGAATCACGAATCCAGTTGGGGATACAAGTACAACCCCCACTCCAGCTATGATTCTTCCATCAGGTCGTGCTCTTGATACTCCATTAAAGAACAATTTCTATACTTGCTTAGCTTCTACTTATTGGGTCATGCAAGCTTCTGTTGTCTTGTCTAGCAGATCTTCATATAACTTAGAAGAATCTGGTACCGAATGGTCAGATAAGAAATCTGCCACGGCTTGTCCTTTAATAGCCTTTTGAAGCATAAATCGCATCTCATACTACAATAACAGTATTGCCCATTTTGCAAGATGACTGTTCAATGAAGACGGTCTCGTCATGAGCATCCTCAAGGGATTTACCTTGGATAAGACTTGGATTAATTGTCCAACCAGGTAGTGTCGTATTTTCTGGATGGCGAACACCAAGGCTAGGCATTCTTTCTCTTAGCTTTTCCTGACACCCTTGTCCATTACTGGTCGTCAAGTAGATAGGGATAGACCCATATTATCTCTCCTTTCGGAGTAGCAAGAGGTACCATCCCTTTATCTTTTTGACTATGCGGGTCAGTGTTTATCAAGTGTAGCTCCCCTTTAGGGATTGAGATCACATCGATTGGAGCTTGAACAGGTGGAAAACTTTCGAGTTGGACTAACACCATGTTGGTGATTATTGTTTTCTATTCTGGCTTCAGCTTGAGTACTTCTGCATCAACCAGAGCTTGTAGGATATCCTTGAAGATGTAGCTCCTCTTTGTCGAATGTCCTAACATCCTATGGTAAAGGCAGTAGTTTGGATCATCTACCTTCCCCACTTCTTCAGGCTTTTTAAATTCAGGAAGTTTCAGCTTGCCACTCTTCTGAAGTAGCTTGAATAGAGAGATATCATGCTCCTCTTTGAAGGAGTATTTCTTAGGTACTCTTTGCTGATCTGACGCTTTTCCCTTGGCAGGTAATGGTCGAGGATTAACTTTAGTAGTCATAGTATGTTTTCCTTTTGACCGGGAAGATTGGTCTTAGCCCCGTTCCATAGGTTTCTTATGCTCCTTGCTTTCTTCTTTAGCTTCGACCCTGGTATGATACCCCTGTTTACATACATGGTCGCAATCCAAGATGAACCCAGAGATGTCAAATCTGTCATGCACCCATACTGTGCAACAACAAGTTCTACCAATCACAACAATATCCTCTAGTGGAGTCAAAATAAAGTGCAGGTATAAAACAGGCAAAAAAAAGGAAATAACTGCAATAAACATGATATAGAAAAAAGTATCTCATAAATTAATCATGTCTCAATGAACAACCTAGAATACATCTGATATCTAAAATAAATAAATATGTCTCGATAAGAAACAACTGAAAATCATACTAAGGCACACTACATTTACACAATGAAATAAACTTTAAGGTCTGAACAAAAATATAAAACTATAGTGGAGCCTCTAATAAATCTCATATGACGGGGACTATGCAAGAACTTCGAATTACCTAAAAGAATATTAGAAGAAAAAGAGCAACAATAAGAGTATCAGAGCGCTATAGCAAGATCACCTCCATCCGCCCCAAAGATAAGGGCTGCTAGATGGTGTGGAGACTCTATCTATTAAATATAGTCTATCTATATTATTTCCCCCTGTATATTGTAGGCATCAAAAATTGCCTATAGTTCTCCACAACCGGTTCAGTGTTAACGAGCGACGATGAACGTCACCAGCCCAAATCCACATGAGCCTATCGAGTCGACGAACGAACTGAAGTGATATCGACGTTACATGAGCGGATAGGATTCGAGAGATCCGAAGACCGGAAGCAATCGGACACCCGGCACTGTTCACAAAAAGGGACAACGACTCATGCTGTCGAAATCAATCTACAGATAAATCCAATCACCAGAGAGCGTCAAAACTCTTCGTGCGAATCCAAGCCCGGAACTCAATACATAATCCGAAGTCCGGCGAAAGAATCAACCGGAGTCAACGGCGGCCAGACAACGGCCGGGCCCCGGGCTTGAATCGGACACCCACAGGGCTCTCGGCAAATAGCCGAGACAACCTAGGAGTGTCTCGGCACACCGAACACCCCAAGGGGATGTCTCGGCCATGGCCGAGACAGCCCATGGGGGGTGTTCGGCGATGCGCGACGACACTAGGAGGTGTGTCTCGGCCAGTTGGCCGAGAACCCCATCGGGGGTGTTCGGCCCGGTCGAGACACACCATGGGGGGTGTCTCGGCCATGGCCGAACACCCAAGGCGGTGTCTCGGTTTTGGAGCGAGACACCCCCTGAGGGTGTCCTCAACAGCCCTACCACTTCCTTTTCATATAGGCCCCTAGAGCCTCATTCTCTAGGGGCTGGGTTGAGAGAGAATTTCGATCTTTGAAGTCTAGCTTTGAGATTGAATTTCAGAGAGGAGCGGGCGATAGCCTGTGGATAGGGGTGGGGTTTGGTTTTCTAATAAGAGGCGGCCCGAACCCTGCAGGACCGAGGCGTGAGCGAGCCTTCTTGCCAGCAAAGAGACTCCTTCTTTATTCCTTTCTTTTTCTCTAGTGTTCCCCTTAGCCCGGTGGATCTAAGGTTAGAATGCGAATGTCGATTATCCGAGGTAGGAAGCTGGTAATTTAGATTAGAACAGATCGCGTATGTTCGCAGTTTTAATCCCCGCGCGGTATAGACGAAACTATGCCCGATCTTTTCTCGGACCAGAAGTCTGGTGCCCGAGTGTGTCAGGATATACATCACACGTCACAGGCAAAAGACCACGAAGCAAGAAGAATGACAAACAGTATCTTGGATTTGTTTGAAAGGTTGTATTCTATTTTTGTTATTTATTATGTACCAGTCTTATAAAAAGGCTATCTTTTATTTCTTGTAACGAGTTATGAAGTTGTATATCTCTCTCTT
>NC_033798.1:46540936-46552781 GCF_001876935.1 Asparagus officinalis
AAAGGGTGGATAGGATTCAATAGTAGGGGATAAAAGATTATTGTATAAAAGTGGGGGATGAAGCAGGATTTTAGCTTAGAGAAGTGAAGGACGAAAAGTATAAAATTTAATAAGAAAGGTCATAATAGAACGGACAAAGGCAGTGGAAAAGACAGGATTGAATTAATGAAAAAGTCACGCAATGTAAATGAAGAATGACATTCGTAGATAAGAGAAAATTCAAAATAAGAGGAGATGTTGTAGGAAAAGCAGCTTTAATAAAACCGCCACGTCGAATGGATAGCAGAGGCTTTAACCAAGAACGATTCATTAAGATCTTGTCCACAAGCACTCGTGAAAGAGACCAATACAACGAGACTGGGACAAGATAAACACTCGGTGAACCACTCTGGGCTATCGCACTCAGCCAATATCGCACTGCCTTATCGGGACGCTACCACCAGTATTCGAATGGTAATACTGGGTTACCGGATGTGAAGCTGTGGCTACACCCGCTCGGAAATTCAGAATTCCGTCCCTATCGGATCGGCCCTCAGCCCGGGGGCAATGGGAGAAGAGCGGACGGATGGAACAACATCAGTAATGCGTCTCGAAGAGCATCGAGAGGCTGATGAAGAAAGTCGGTTTGGGAGGCTCAAGCAACACATCGAGTTTTACAAGCCAGGATGTCAAGCGGAGGCTTTTTACAAAAGAGTCCGACAAGAGAAGCTTCAAGGAAGGGAAAGGATCTGGTCCTCGCCTGCTGAACGCACAACCAATATATTCTCTCACCTCCACAAGAAAGGGTAAATTCGAACCAAATGGGGAAGGAGCCGTTTTGTTAGATAGAGTCACATGTCTAATTCAAACGGCGCATGTACATCGCCTGAGTACTCAAGGTAGGGCGAAGCCAGCCAATTAGATGCCAATGAAATGGGAAGTGTCCTGAAAAAGTAACTATCCCAGTACATTCAGAGATAACTCATTACGCGGGGAAGTTCCTCGACAGAAATATTACACTTAATAATTCTAGAGGAGTAAGCCCAAAATGCATTGTCTACGGCACCAAAATCCCTCATGATCAGTTTCAATTGACAGTGAAGTCCAACGCAAAAGTGATCCATCTTGGCCCTCTATGACTCTTTCTGCATAGACAAGAGGTCCATTTTCATTTCGGGAGTCCACCTTTCCGAAATAACGAAAGAAAGTCACAACTCCCTTTCTCTTGGTCGTCTTTGGTCAAGCCTTCCCATGGGTTATAGGCCAAAGTTGAAATACACTTCGATAAACGAAGAACCCATTTTCAGTTTGATAACTCATCCTATAAAAGGCAAGTTTATCTAAATTTCTCCAGATTTCCTCCAGGAGCTGTACAGCCCCACTTCAAGTTTCTTCTTCGGCTAGGAAATAGAGTATGAAAATTCTGCTACTTTCCAGAATCAGGAATAGGAATATATGAAAATTCTTCCTATCCTTGTTTTCGGGTTCGCCTTCAACCCTCAAAGAAAGACTCGGGAAATAGAATATAAAAATTCTTCCTTTCCCGCATCGATCTTTCGCGAAAATTTGTCAATTTAGGATTCATCTAGGAAGTTATCCGGGCGCAATCTAAGCAGGCAGATAGGTCTGCGCCTAATCGACCGTCGTCGGTTTTAGTCCTTTTTCCGAACAAAAAGACAACCAGAGTGCCGATTCTGGGGTTAGTCTTAATCCGAAGCCTAAGCTAAGGGATAAAGTCAACGTCTGAATACGCTTTGCCGGGTACGCCTATTCCATCAAGCCAAGGCGAAAGCCTATGTATTCAACCATCATAGCCACAAAAGTCCTAAGAGAATCACTCTCTTAGCAACAACGTCTACATGCGCGCAACGGATTTAGACAATCCGCATGCTCAGCCCGACTCAACGCGTAGTCCGCTAACAGCGCTAATCAATCGTTTGAAGGCTGCGGGTCTAGACATAAACCAAGTCACGTCGCCTAACACGCGTCGCGGTTAGTGCTTTTCGCGAAGGACAACCAAAGACCACCAGAGTCCGAGTTCTGGGGTTATTCTTTATCCCGAAGCCTCAAGTAGGCGAATAAAGTCAACGCTCTAATACGTGTTGCCGGGTAGCCTATTTACGCGTAGACAATGGCGAAGCCTATGTATTCATACATCATAGCACAAAGTCTCAAGAGAATTACTCTCTAGGCACAACGTTACATGCGGAACGGGATTTCAGACAATCGCGCAGTGCTACGCCGACTCAAACGGTACGTCGGTAAAGGCTAATCAATCCGTTAAAGGCTGGGGTTAGCCACAAAACAAGTCAAGCGGCCTAAGCACGCCGCTCGCGCCGGTTCTACGTCTTTACCAATTGAAAAAGACACCAGAGTCGACTCTCTGCCGGTAATTTTAAAAAAATCCAGTCAGCCTAAAGTAGGGATAAGTCAGCGTCCTAATACAGCGTTGCTGGATAGCCCTATATCCCATAACAATAGCCGAAGTGCTACGTCATTCAATCATCAGTAGCAAATACAAGCCGTTAAAGCGTCTCTATCAGCAGGCAACACACATGCGGAACGGATTTACATGAATCCGAATGCTAGCCCGGACTCATAACGCCGTAAGTCGGTAAAGGCTCAATCAAACCCGTTCTGATGGCTGAGAAGTTTGGCGCAAAAAGATCTATAAATGCGAGTCATTGACGCATCAACCATTTATGATTTGGTCTCGTGACCTGAGCAAACATAACGACTTCAATAACCCCCTAAAAGGTCTAACGCCGGACAACGCGTAAACCTTAGGTCGAAACGCGTAGTGCAACGCCCTTATTGGCGATGTCAAAACAGATCAACGTACGACGGTCAAAAACCCCAGGGTGCCACACGCCGGACAAGACGCGTAACGCTTAGGTCGAACGCCGATACGAAGTGCGTTGGCAATGAAGGATCAACTTACTGCCAGAAAGTATACGAGTATGAAATCTGCTTCTTAAAATACTCTCAAAAAAGTGATGACGAGTATAGAACTGCTTGCTTAATTTTACTCCGAAAAAAGTAACCGAGTATAGAACGTGCCTATCTTAATACTCCGAAAAAGTATAACGATTATAAACTGCCTTCTTAATACTGCCAAATAAGAGTATATGAGTATAAAACAATGTTCCCGTAAATTTGTTGAGAAAAGTTCCTGGCAGACATGTTCTTTTCCAATAATATATTATTAAGGATAATCAACAACAAAAACGCCGGGATCAAGCCGAGTTGCAGACAAAAGACTCGACGCGGCAACAATCGATGGTGAGCTTAAAGGAGTACAAAAAAAATCAGAATGGACTCAAAGTTCAAAAATTCCGACAGAACGGCAGGACAATAAATCAGCACCGGAACCCGTCATGTACAGACATTCCGACTAAAGCACGTCGAATTAGCCTGGAAAGGATTAAAGGAATGTCAGAAAGCAGAAGTCCAATCCAGGGAGGTCGCCATAGCACCGACTGGAAGTGGGACAATCATATCCTAAAGTATTCCGAGACTCTCTAGTAAACAGAACGAGGTCTGAAAATACTGTGGAGGGGCGTACTCTGTAGGCATATAGAAATTGCTATAGGTCCTTAAAGCACAGCCGGCACACAAACCGACGAACCAACGAGGCGGACGAATCGAACGAATCGCAGCGCAAGTGAGACGAAATATGTCATTCGCTGATGTGGGATCAAACCAGTAGTTTCGAAGAGTCAACGAGTCACGCAACCAAGGGGGAAACATCAGAACGAATCGACGATCGAATCAAGATCAAATTTCGGACTCGAACTCAGAGCGGATTTACTGCCAAAATCAGGAATCCAATTTACTGGCCAAATCAGATCATGCAAATCAGAGTCTCAGGTCAATCCGAAGACACGACTAAACGAGAACCAGAGACCGGAATACGTACCCAAAAAAAGTCGGGAAAAACACCGGCCCCCGGGGGCCTCGGCAAAGCCGAGCCACCTCAAGGGCCTGCGGCCTTAAGCCGAGGCACGCTGGAGGTGGCTCCGGTGACGAACGCCACCTCAAGGTGGCTCGCCAAGGGCGCGAGCACACCCTGCAGGTGGCTCGGTGGCCAGAGCCACGCCGGGGTGGCTCGGCCCGCCGAGCCACCTCGCGGAGGTGGCTGCGGGGCCATCGGGAGCCGAGGCCACCTCAAAGGTGTTAGCACAGTGCGGCCAGCGCCTGAGAGTGGCGGCGACAGTGGCCCGAGGGTGGCCGATAAAAAAAAGAAAAAAAAGTGGGGCCAGAAGGTTGGCCGACCAATTTCCCATTTTGGCAGCGCACGTGTCCCTGAGAGCCTATAAATAAGGGCCTAAGAGATGTCTCATTTGGTGCAGAGGTCGAACTTTCAAAGAGCCCGAAATGCTCTGCCGGAGTTGAAGTAGTGAACTCGGAGCTTGAAAGAGGACCAGAAGAACTTGGCAGCATTGCAGATCTAAAGATCCTCGGCGACGCATCGCACGTCAGATAAAGGCAGGATCTCGAGAAGGAAGAACAGACAGATCTGAGATCTACAACGAGAACTACACTCCCAGATGTCTAAGCTTGGTCTTAGATCCTCGAGGATCTGAGGGGGCACGATTATTCCCGGGCTTCGGTGGCGATTAATCCCTCCGGCTATTATATCCCTTCGTGGAAGTAAATACCCCGCAATGAATCGTGTATATGCCGACCGGTATCTTAGATCGGGGGGGGGGGAGTAGCGCGGCTGTCCCCCACCGAACTGGTTTGGTCCCACCGGATTAACCCCCGGCGTTGGGCAAAGAACCCACACAAGCACCAACCGCAAACCAAGAGGGCTTGCGATTTGTTCACAAGAGGAAAGCTTGTAAATTTTTTTTTTTCTTTGATTTAGTTTTGTAACCGGAGTCTATAAAAGACCGATCTTTGTATACCCAAGACTGACAATCATATCAAGTGAAAAAGGATACAGTTTTCACGCGAACAACAACGCGATCTCTTTTGATCTCGGTCAGAATGCTACACGGTATGACGGGTGTTATTTTGACTAACAGGAAATAACACGCGAAAGGGGATTATTCACTAAAGAGAAATAATAGCCCTAAAGTAATGAAATCGACGGCAAGCGAAATCAATACATCTTCTCGGGATCAAAAGCCCAAAGTTTTGATCCGGAGGTGTGAGCTCGTGATTTGGGTGAAAATAACCGTGTGGATCTCCAAGATCTGATCTCTCTCGAACTCCTGCCTTATTTGGCGTGGATGATCGCCAAGAACCAGATCTAAAAAGTTCGAGTCTTCAAAGCTCCCAAGCTCCAACCTTTTTTAGTCTTGAGCCTTTAATCCAGCAAAGTTTCCCCTCAGAAGTTCCACCAAAAGTCCAACCCCTCAAAAATAAGCCCTCCTTCTTTATTTATAGGCATCTCAATGCAGATCTGGGCTCAGATCTGGGCCGAGATCTGGGTGGCTCGGCCACCTAGGTGGCTCGGCCACTGAGCCACCAAAAGGTGGCTCGGCCGACCACGGCCGAGCCACCAAGTGGTGGCTCGGTTTTGGCTGAGCCACCAAGTAGTGACTCGGCCACCGAGCCACCTAAAGGTGGCTCGGTTTTGGCCGAGCCCTCCAGGTGTTTGTTTTTTTTTGCCCGTTTTCCGGTTTCGCGGTTTATCCGAACTTCATTGTTGATCTGGACTCTGATTTTGCAGTCCGGATCCTGATTTGGCAGTAAATCTACTTTGGTGTTCGAGTTCGAGTCCGCTCCCGATCTTGTTTGATGTGGTGGACTCTACGGTTGGATGACTCGTTGATTCATCGACCCGTTACCTTGATTGGGCACGCGATCCGTTGTTTGCGTGCGGTTCGTTAACCTCGTCGCCTCGTTAATCCGCTTCGTCGCGTGTCACTTGGCTTCGGTGTTGTGGTCTAACGATCATGCTTGGATATATCGCCTGATGGTTCGTTGGTTTGTCGAATCACCGTGCCGAGCTGTGTTAAGGGACCTATAAGCAGTTTTATATGCCTACATGTTCGTGCAACGCTTCCGCATAGGCGCGCGGCAATATGATAAGGACATAACTAACTCACTAGCGACACTAATTGCGTACACTCAAATGTGTCTAAAAATGTCGATTCAAGACTATTGCAATTCAAAGTTATTTAAAATGGAAAACATCCAGGTAAACTTGCCTGATGAATCAAAAGAAAAACCCATTTCTATCAGTGCTAGGCTGGCCCAATATAAGCAACATGGGTTAGAATCCCTTTTGTGTGAGTTACAAGGATACTTCACATGGACTTATCACGACATGCAAGTCCTTGACCAAGCAGTCACTTTGTATCACCTCAATATCATGACATAGTCACTTTGTATCACCTCAATATCATGACATAATGCACAGAGCCTTTATAACTACTATCAATGTGTATCCGGGGACACTATCATGTCGTTCAGACTAAAGAACACTTGTGCCACAAATCAACAAGCATGAGATAGATATTTAGGGAGCACTTCGTTAACATGGTGTAGTGCTATGTAGATGACCTCGTAGTCAAGAGTCATCACAAACAAGGTCACTTGTTGGACCTCTGAACGGTCTTTAACATTATGAGGAAACACTAACCAGAGATGAACCTAACAAAATATTTCTCTAAATTATCTAGCAGGAAATTCCCTAGATTCATCGTTACATCCTAGGGATTAAAGTTGATCCCTACAAAGTGAAGGCCATTCGCGAAATGCCACCTCTGACGAATCATAAAGATCTCTAAGGATTTCAAGGATGACTTGCATACATGTGGATATTTATCCAACCTGTATGGACACTCTCAACCCTTCTTCAAACTCATGATGAAGGGTACATCCTTCCTTTGGGATGATGCATGCCAAAAGGTATCCGAACAAATAAAAGAGTACCAGACTCTACTTCCGATCCTTACTTCCCCATTATTGCGGAGTCCATTTCTATTCTAAATGAGAGCACCTGACTATTTTCTAAGGACCATGCTTATCCATAAAATGATGAAGGTCATGAGTATGACATTTACTACCTTAGGCAAACTATGATCGATGCTAAACATGGATACGATCTAATGGAAAAACAGTGCCTTGCAATGGTGCTCGTAGTCTAGAAAATGTGAAACTACCTAGTGGTCAGATAGTGCACGTGCAAATATCAACCCACTATAGATCCTTATGACCAAGCTGTTTGCGGAAAAAGTCACTGTATTCATTGCTGCATTCATTACAACTTTGATCGTTACAATGAAATAAAAAGATAGTCTTTTTATAAGACCGGTACACAATGAAAACAAAATAAATGCAACTCCTTTCAAACAAACGCAAGAGCTGTTTGTCATCTCTTGCTTGCGTGGGTCTTTGGCCTGTGACGGGGACGTTGATATCCGTGGACCACCGGGGCAATCAGATCTGTTCCGAGAAAATCGGGCAGAGCTTCGTCTATCCGCGGAGGGATATAGAAGCAGAACTTCGTCGATCCGCGTGAGATCTAGAAGCTATAAGCGTATACCTCGGCTAAAGCGAGGTAATAGCTCTTCTTAGTATTAACGCTAAAGGCTAATACTAAGGCTCGGACGGGTGATGAAGGCTCTGATCAAGACCTCTCCTCCTCTTGTTGAAGCTCACGGCCACTCTTCACTGCAGCAGGGCTTCGCCAAGGCTCTCCAAAAATCCTCCCCCTCTCTCTCTAGCCTTGCTCCAAGACAAAAGAAAATCCAGCCCTTTGAATGAGGACCCAAGGGGTCTATTTATAGTGTAGGGGGTAGGTAAAGGGGTGAGGGGACCATTAGGGGGTGCGGACACCCCTTGGTGTCTCGGCCAGGCCGAGACACCCTAGGGTGTCTCGGCTTGGCCGAGACACCCCTGGGGTGTCTAGGCTTTTCCTAGACACCCCCGGGGTATTTCGACATGCCGGGACTCCGTTTAGGTGTATTTCGTTGGTTTCCCTGTAGATTCTTCGTCCGAACTCGGATTTGATTGATTCCGGATGCGTTGGATGCTTGACGAAGAGTTCGATCCGCTCTGGTGGTTGGATTATCTATAGAGTGGTCGAGGCACGAGGGGCGTTGTCCTTTTTGTGAACAGTGCCGGGCTTCCCGATTGGTCCGGGTCTTCGTGATTCCGAAGTCCTATCCGCTCATGTAGCTCGTCGATTCACTTTAGTCGTTCGTCGACGTCGATTAGGCTTTATGTGGATTGGATGGTGACGTTCATCGTCGCTCGTTAACACTGAACCGGTTGTGGAGAACTATAGGCAATTTTTGATGCCTACAGATACCCCCTCCAAAGTGTTCCTGACTCGTTTCTTTTATAGAAGAGGCTGGAATACTTTGGATGTGATTGGTCTAGCCTTCAGTCGGCGTAGTTAGCTTCAACTCTTGACTCTTTTTGGCTCCTTCGATTTTCGGTCTATTCGATGCTTTGACGAATAGCCGAAGTCCTTCCGGCGCTGCGTTTATCGCCTGGCCAACGCTCTTAGTGCTACGATATTGAATACGTAGACTTCGTCTTTCTCACGGGAATAGACTACCCGGCGACGCGTGTTAGGCGTTGACTTTAGGATTTTTGGCTAATCCCCAGCCTTCAACGGATTTGATTAGCCTTTACCGACTACCGTTTGAGTCGGGCTAGCATGCGGATTGTTTAAGTCCGTTCCGCATGTGACGTTGTGCTAAGAGAGTTAACGCTCTTAGTGCTACGATATTGAATACGTAGACTTCGTCTTTCTCACGGGAATAGACTACCCGGCGACGCGTGTTAGGCGTTGACTTTAGGATTTTTGGCTAATCCCCAGCCTTCAACGGATTTGATTAGCCTTTACCGACTACCGTTTGAGTCGGGCTAGCATGCGGATTGTTTAAGTCCGCTCCTATGTGACGTTTAAGCTAAAAGAGTTAACCCTTTTAGTGCTACGATATTGAATACGTAGACTTCGTCTTTCTCACGGGAATAGACTACCCGGCAACGCGTGTTAGGCGCTGACTTATCCTTACTTAGGATTCAGGATAAAATTCCCCGTGCGTGTGAGGCACGGATTATGGTGTTATTAATAACAACCTGCCACAATGTTGAATATGTGGTCTTTTGTCCTTTTTACGGTCAAAGACTAACCGGCCATGTGTGTTAGACATAGGCTTTGGGATTTTTGGCAAACCCCCAGCCATCAACGGGTTTGACGTGCCTTTACCGATTACCGTTTGAATCGGGCTAGCATGTGAATTATTAAAACCCGTTTCACATGTAACGTTGTGCTAAGAGAATTGCTTCTCTTAGACTTAATGCTATGATTTTGAATACATAGACTTCGTCTTTCTTACGGGAATAGACTACCCGGCAACGCGTGTTAGGCGTTGACTTATCCCTACTCAGGCTTCGGGATAAAATTCCCCGTGCATCGAGTGCCCGGATTTGACAATCGTGTCTTTTCTAAAAGCAAAGACAGATTGAGAAACGGGAGAGGAAGAATTTTATATTCTATCTCCCGGTGCTGAAGAGGAAGAATTTTATATTCTATCTACAGCTGGAAAGGGAACTTGAGGTGGGATCCCCCACCCCCAGAATCCGGAATGATGAACTGGGAGTGGGTTCTCCACTCCGAGCATCGGAAAGGTCCGAGGAGAGGAAGAATTTTATATTCTATCTCCCGGTGCTGAAGAGGAAGAATTTTATATTCTATCTACAGCTGGAAAGGGAACTTGAGGTGGGATCCCCCACCCCCAGAATCCGGAATGATGAACTGGGAGTGGGTTCTCCACTCCGAGGCCGGAAAGGGAAACGGGAGAGGAAGAATTTTATATTCTATCTCCCGGCGCTAAAGAGGAAGAATTTTATATTCTATCTTCAGCTGGAAAGGAAACTCGAGGTGGGATCTCCACCCCCAGAACCCAGAAGGATGAAACTAAGAGTGGGATCTCCACTCCGAGAATCGGAAAGATTCGAACGACCCTAACTTTTATAGGATTGGTCACTCGATTTGAAAGTGGCCCTCTCGTTCATTGGGGGAATCGAGAGGGGATTTTGACTTTGGCCCTAACTTTTATAGGTTTGACCAGAAAGCAAAGAAAGTGGAATACGGGTAGCAAGGAAATGCCAACTCGTATTTTAATGCTAGGCGTTTAGGACCTAGCACGTTAAGTCTGAGAAATGCCAATGACGGGCAAATGGAAACGTTGGTGGATCCCCTGTCGTTTGATTTGATCAGCGGATGGTTTTGTGAGGAAAGATTAACCTATCAGAAGATTGGATCTCCTCTCACAAAAATAACTCATAAGAGTTAGAGAATAAGAAGAGACATTCTGACCTTCAGAGTTCGAACGTGAATTTCTTATTCACCAATTCCACAATGATTGGGTTATCCCTAAGAATACCCATGTGGTATTCTTCTGGGAACTTCCCGATGCATTGGATTATCCACCCCCAGCTTCTCTCTTGGAACTGGGTTTGATTTTGTTGTCCGACCGGGTTATCCTTAAGAATATTAGCGTAATATCCTCCAGGAACTTCCCGTCAATGGTAGGAAATAGTTTAGACTCATATACCTATTGGAGTATCAGGGAGCAGTTTAACCTCTTATACCGGTAGGAGGAATGAGAAACAGTTTATACTCGTATACTGTTTGGAGTCTTGAGAAACAGTTTATACTCGTATACTCTTTGGAGTATTGAGAAACAGTTTATACTCGTATACTCTTTGGAGTATTGAGGAACAGTTTATACTCTTGTACTCTTTGGAGTATTGAGGAACAGTTTATACTCTTGTACTCTTTGGAGTAATGAGAAGCAGTTTATACTCGTGTACTCTTTGGAGTATCGCCGTTTTCAATTGGCTTACCCTAGCGTTATAACGCCGGCTTCAACCAAGGTCTGGATGCTATTCTTGAGAGCAAAGCATTCCTTGGTGGGGTGGAGGATCCTTCTGTGGTACTCGCAGTACGTTGGATCCGCAGAATCGTCATCTTCCTCCTGATGCGTGATGGGCGGGAGTTTGATTTTGTTGTTTTCGAGAAGGGTCTCGAAGATAGCTGGAACGTCTTCGTCTTTGAACGAGTACTCGTTTTGGAGCTCCTCGTCTGAATTCTCCTGTTGTTCCCAGGACTGCTGTTGTGACGTTTGATCATCGTCAATAACCGTTGCAGGTACGTTCCCTTCATCATGAGGTACGAGATCTGAATCCAGAGGATTAACCATCGGTTGGTTTCTCTCGACCTTCCGCCTTCTGATGAAGCGTTCAGCCTGTTCTCCTCGAGCCTTCAACTCTTTCCAGGTATTGAGCGGCTCTATTCCCATCACGTCCAAGATGTTAATGGACAAGTTGTTCTGACAAGTCTGCAAGAGGAATTCCTCCGTGACGGGATCCCTGCAGTTCATTGCCTGATTGCGGAAGCGTTTGATGAAGGTATCCACCGACTCTCCGCCTTTTTGTTTCTCGTCGAAGAGTGTCCTGATCGACACCTCGGTGTCATCATCGAAGAAATGGGCGAGAAACATGCCTTCCAAGTCCTCCCAGCTGTTGATGCTTCCGGGCTTGAGACGGCGGTACCAATCGAAGGCAGGCCCGCGAAGGGTGCCAACGAATGACCGAACCATCAATGTCATCACTGGTGGGTCCACCCCCAGCGTTGTTATTTTTATTGGGGCCACCCCCAGTATTCTTGGGTGTTGCGTCGGCCATGACGATTTCGACCACCTCCGGATCGCTGTCGACTGCGGCGTTCTGGGTGCGACGGTTGGACTCGACTAGCCGGTCCGACAAAGCTCGGATTTGTTGGTCGTGCATTTGTCTCATTTCTTGCATAGCCATTTCCATTTCGAACTTGAAGATTTCCTTCTGCTTAGCCAGGGCCTCTTCAATGATTTTGGCTATCTGCTCGGTGTTG
>NC_033798.1:46553695-46565612 GCF_001876935.1 Asparagus officinalis
ACACACCGCCGAGCTGGCCGTTGTAGGAATCCGTTTGTTAGGAGATTGCGTACGACCCCCAGTCCGGATGTTGGCTTGAAGCTCCTTCAATGATCCACAGCTTTCCTTGACAAGCGCTTTTCCTCGATTCTCGGGTAGAGCACCGATACGGTTGTTCAGAGGATTCCTAGACTTGGGGAAATCCCTGCTACGGTGGGGCTTTACCGGAGGTTCGTGATCTGAAATTGATGAAGGTTGGAGAGCAATATTACCTGCTTTTACCTTAGGCGTTGATTTGGCCTTCGGCATCCAAACTCGTTCGGACCTCGGCGATCTCTTAACGGCCTCTCCCTTTAGCATTTCTCGTGCTTTTTGGACCAGGGCTCGGGCATGCGCACGCAAGGCGCGGCGCTTCTGGATTCGCTCCTCGAGAGTAGAACGGGTTCTTTTGACATGAACCCATTTGTTTGTTTCTGCTTCGGAGGAGGGGCTGGTTGTTTGCCGTGGTTGCTCCTGGCGTTGCCTGGATTTTAGATCCACGTTATAGCGGATCCCATCCATTGGCTCCAAAGCCTCGGCCAGCTGTCGAGCAAGACGTTGACGCTGTCTTTGTCGCGCTCTCTTTGATAATGCCGGAGCGTCTTCAGAAGCCATCTCCTCGGCGGAAGAGGAGTCCGGATCTGCGATCTCGACCACGTTGGACGACACGGGGACGTCACGTGGTGCAAGTGCAGAGGCGGCAACGGGGTCTTGGATTTTTGAACCGAAGGACCTGCAATCATTTATGAAAGAGGTTACCTTTCTGTACCCGTTTGGAGAGGCGGATCTGGAGGAGGAGGAAGAGAGGCCTTCTTTGAACCGTTGTTGATCGAGCTCGTGTTCTTCATTCACCCCGATCTTGAGTGCTGGTTGCGTCACGACGGCGTCGGTTGCGATGCCGTTGGCTCCCACTGTGGTCGCCAGCTTGTTTGCGGAAAAAGTTGCTGTATTCATTGCTGCATTCATTACAACTTCAATCGTTACAATGAAATAAAAAGATAGCCTTTTTATAAGACCGGTACACAATGAAAACAAAAGAAATACAACTCTTTTCAAACAAACGCAAGATCTGTTTGTCATCTCTTGCTTGCGTGGGTCTTTTGCCTGTGACGGGGATGTTGATATCCGTGGACCACCGGGGCACTCAGATCTGGTCCGAGAAAATCGGGCAGAGTTTCGTCTATCCGCGGGGGGATTTTAGAAACTCTGAACCCCGTCGATCCGCGTGGGATCTCAGAGGTGTAAAGCTTATGTCTCGGCTAAAACGAGGCACTAGCTCTCCTTTGTATCACCGCTAAGGGCAACACTAAGGGAAAAGAAGGTGGGGAATGAAGAAGAAGACTCCTTGTGTCTCGGCTTGGCCGAGACACCCCTGGGGTGTCTTGGTTTTGCCAAGACACCCCTCGGGTGTTTCGAGCTTACCGAGACTCCATATGAGGTGTTTTGTTGGTTTCCCTGTAGATTCTTCGTCCGGATTCGGATTTGAGTGATTCCGGGTGCGTTGGATGCTTGACGAAGAATTCGATCTGCTCTGGTGATTGGATTATCTGTAGAGTGGCCGAGGCATGAAGGGCGTTGTCTTATTCGTGAACAGTGCCGGGTTCCCGATTGGTCCGGGTCTTGGTTGTTCCGAAACCCTATCAGCTTACGTAGCTCGTCGATTTACTTCAGTCGTTCGTTGACGTCGATTAGACTCATGTGGATCGGATAGTGACGTTCATCGTCGTTCTTTAACACTGAACCGTTCGTGGAGACCTATAGGCAATTTTCGATGCCTACACAAGCTAGGAGTGCTTGACTCTAAGCTCGCATGGACGATCCTACTACACAATACTACATGGTCTACATCCCCCAGAGGGACATAAAAGATCAAAGTGATAGCGAATTTTTAGCTGATCATCATGTCCTGTAATTGTTCAAATTGTAGGAGACACTAGATAAGGCCTTCAAAGTCAACTCGTCAAAAAAATAAAATCCATGGCTAATGTGGTTCAATAGAGAATCCAAAACTGGCTTAGATGGCACAATCACGATGAGGGTAGGATAGTCCTAGTCTCACTCTAGGATCATGTGATTCGCCACTCATTCTCCTTGATAGAGCCTTTCTCAAACATGTAGTGGAGTATGATGCTCTCATAATCAGGCTCCAACTAGCCAAAGAGCTAGGTCTTGAAAGCCTCAAAGATATAATGGTGACTTTCTCCTCATCGTGAATCAAGTGGCAAGAAATATGAGATCAGAGATAGCAATGCCATCGTTGATGCCCTCATTAGGCTAGTAGCTACACTGGTTATTTCGATCAATACGATTCAGCTCATCTAAGGTGGAAGTCGCTATCTCACATGCTCGTAGTGAGGGTTAGAAATATGTTGGGGTTCATTCTGCCTTGATGAATGTCAAAGAATATGCTTGGAGACTCTTGATCATCGACTACATCATTTACAACATTCTCCCTGATAATCTTATAGAGGCAACTTTTGTTTGACACAAAGCGCCCTGGTTCTACTATGACGTGGTCACAAAGATGTTGTACCACTAATCATTTGACGGTATGCTCCTCCATTGTCTTTTGCCCTCAAAAGCTTAATAAGCTCTTGATTATTGTATTTTATTATACCTTATACCCTCATTATCTATCTTATTTTGAATAAAATATCTTCTAATAAATATTTTTTACCTTAATTCACAAGATATAAAAGATTAAAAAATAAGAGCCAAAAGAATTCAAATCTCTCATCTCGTAATTCATGTTGAATCTCAAGATCATGATAAAGAAGCTTATGAAAGCCCACACAAGAAAAAGATTTGAAGAAGTATCGATATAGCAAATAAATATTAAAGAATAAAAGTCTAAAAGAGCTCAAATCTCTCATCTCTCAATCCTTGTTGAAGCCTAAGATCAAGATGATGAAGCTCATGAAGGCCCACACAAGAGAAATTCATCTAAAGAAACAAGACATGAAGAAGTATCAATACAGGTATCGATACTTACATCGATATTGGTATCGATACTAGTATTGATACTTGTATTGATATTAGTGTCGATACCTAGTAAATAGTTACAAATCAAAAGATAAAATTGTATAACTTGAGGATTAAGTTAATCTAAGGGCTAATATTAATTGTAATACTCTATAAATAGGGGTAGAGAGTGAGTGTTTAGAGTGTGAATTTTTTTGTAAAACTCTATTTGGAGAGGAGGGTTACTCTTAATTCAGAAGACCTTCCAAAATTATAAATTTTATTTATAATTAATCAACAAATCTACCTCTTCAAATTTTTTTCTCATCTTTATTGATTAATGAAGATGAAGATTGAGATTTACTTTCAAGGGGCCAACGTTTTACAATGTAAGTTGTCACGCTCCGCTTTCCAAAATACCCGGGAATCAGAACGTGAACAAGCCCACGACGTATTAGATTAAGGAGAATAAATAAAAATAATCATTTCTCCTCAACCTAATACGCTAAGCGTCTAGAAATAAATACAATGAGAAGTCACAGGTCCCCGATCACAGATAGCAAGAATATAATGAACAATAGAATAAAATAATACATATCACAAATGAATATCATCCAAGACATAATAATACGGGTCAAACATACCCTTATACAAAACTATCTGAATGAAATACAGAAGAAAATGTAAACTACATTGTTCAACGGTAATAGAAGGGAAAATACTACAAGAACAACTGAGATCATCAACTAAGAAGACATATCTGCTTCGGCCTATTCTTCAACTCTATCTGCAAGACACTCCTGTTGAGAATCCTCTGGCATCCTAACGATCTCCCAGCTAGACCTGTTCTTCCTCTAAGTCTGACGTACACCAGAAAAAACAGGTGTACGTCAGTGTGCATGGCACACGATAAGACCCCACAAAACAAATAGAGCGAACGAAAACCAAACAGAAATGATACGATAACAGAAATGAAAAAAGAGCGTGTAACTGGAAATCCAACAAAATCAAAATACAATCCACTACTAAAATAAAATGATCAGAAGAATCCAAGAAAATCAACCAAGTAACAAGTCGATCATGCTGCTAGCGATCAGAAATCATCCAAGAAACAATGTCATACAACTAGATGGAATTAATACTTAAAAATCTACAATTCGAGATGTAGTACATCGAGCGAAATAATCCAAACAAGGAAACCCTCATGTATATACCTGATGCGACATAATTATGTATAAAAATTACAAGTGTACAATTGATCAAGTTATAGTATAAAAAGTTATCGATCCCACGAGGAAGGTGATTTTAAGAGATTATTAGAATTTGTTCTTATGTTGTGTGCGTGACAGAATAGAATTAAAGAATAAGTGTGAGAGTTATGATGAGTGAGAGTGATTGTTTTGAATATATGCAAGTAACAATAAATTGAATTTGAGCGAAGAGAAGTAAGAATCAAAGAATAGAATAAAAAGCAAGAAAGAGAAAAATTAAGAAAATAAAAGGTGGAGGGTTCAATTAAAGATATGAAAAATCTAGAATTGAATCCACTAGCTAATCTCAATTATTAAATACAAACTATTCTTTTTTTTTTTGTCATATTTCAATTTAGATTTATTAAGTATAGACTATCAAACCATTTAAGGAGAGTATAACCTATCAAATTATCATCTAAGTCAAAATAAAAATTATGATAAGAACAACAACAAGATAGTAATCCTAGAATTCATAAGTATAACCTATCAAACCATTTAAGATAAGCATAGATTATCAAATTCTTCTTCTATTAATTAGTTCTCTAGTTGATTATCCTAAACATGATTATTTTAAGTGTAAGAAAATAATTCATACAATATAAAGGAAATAAGACTAGTTTCATACAATTCTAATCTTACTACAAGAATTAATTTCACATCTTAAGAAATAAAAGCAAGAAGAAAAATAACTAATTACAAAAACAAAAAGAAAAGAAAAATCTAAACTATGAACAAGAAATAAATCTAACTATAAAGAATTAAAATCTAAACTACAAAATAAATTACAAAAATTAAATGCAAGAAAATAAATCTACTCTACAAATTAAGGTGCAAAATGAAATAAAAAAGACAAGAAAATAAATCTACACTACAAGCATGAATGTAAATCTAACTAATAAGCAATAATAAAAAAATTACTAAAAAGAAATAAAAGAGAAAAATAAAAGAAAAGCAAACCTTCAAACTTTTCTTCATCTCCATCATCATCATCCAACAAAGAGAAGAAGATTTGAAGTGGAGAAAAAGAAATTATTAATTGTAACAAAAGTTATAAATTTGGAAGGTCTTCTCAATTAAGAGTAACCCTCCTCTCCAAATGGAGTTATAAAATTTTTCACACCTCTAACCCCTTACTTTCTACTCCTATTTATAGTAAACATCAGTGAATAAGAGCCATTGGATTCAAATCTTATCCAAAACAAGTAAATTTTAGCCATTAATCTGTAACAGAACGCCGATGGTATCGATACTAGCATCGATAGGGGTATCGATGCTTGCATCGATGCCCCCATCGATGCTGGCATCAATGGCATGTCCTCTCTGGTTGCTATCCGCTGAATTTATTGTATTTGACTTTGGGCTTTTGGCTTTTAGGCTTCATACTTGTTTTCATCATTAAATCAATGGGCTTTTGTTGAGAGATGGGATTTTTGAGATTTATTCTTCATTAACCTGTAATTAAAGATAAAAACAATTATTAGAGATATATTTATTCATTAAAAATAGATAATGAGGATATAAAATTGTAATAAAATATGATTATCAAATACCCTCACACCTAAACTTTTGCTAGTCCTCTAGCAAAGAAAGAAAAAGAAAATTCTAACTCACTTTCGTAGGAATCGCGGTTGTATTTAACGCATACAACAAGCCTTTAAAACCCTAGGTTACCCTAGTGGACGAGTTGTAGTACCGTGAGGGTTTGAAGTGAATATACCCACAAAATTCGATCAACTTGCCAAGTTAAAGAAGTCAGTAAATAACTAAAATTACTTGATAAATTTAGACAATCTAATTGAAGCTAATTACTACTCAAGAAAACGTTTTTATATATAACTCCAAAGTAAATCTCTTAGAAAATATTTTTCATTATAGCAATACAAAACCAAGTCAAATCTTAGATATTTAATTTAAAAGTTTTGAAGAGAACATGCTAACTCTTTGTTTTAAATAACTTTCAAGTCTCTTGATCAAGTATTATTTTTCAAGACCATATATATAAAATAACAATATATATATATATAAATGGTTAGTGTTGTGTGTGTGTGTGTGTGTATATATATATATTCACTCTTTAATTCTTGGTGATTTTTTTTCTACTTTAACAGGCTTTCTAAGTGACCATTTAACAAGTTTTGGGCCAATGAATCTCAACCCAATTAGGCTTAGGTCATTAAGTATAGAGATACTCCTTGGGCTTAATTACACAGTCAATTAGGATTTATAAGATAGAATCACCTTGAATTAAAGAGTTTATTTTATTTTATTTTATTTTATATTTTTTTGTGACCATTTTCCGCACTCTTCTTTTGTAAGGTTAGTTTTTTAATATATTGTGTGTGTGTGTGTGTGTGTGTGTAAGTATATATATAGTCTGAAAAAAATGTGTAAATCAAGATAACCTGAAAAAAATATTTTCAACGCCAAGTTAAGCATGCAAAAATTTCATTATTTTTAATTAAAAGTCTAAGTTAAGGCTTAAGTAAAGTAAGCTACTTTGAAAATCATTTCTTAAGAAATTCATTTAGAGTTATCATAAAAGGTAAACTTGAGTATATAACAAACTAGAGATTAAAAAATTTAAAATTTATCAAATAAATCAATTATTACTTAACTCTATCAATTTGGCAAGTGACAACATTTTTATAATAATTTTTTTAAAGAAAAAGGAAAAAATGACAAAAATGCAACTAAAAAGGTAAAATAAAGGGAAAAAATAACTAATTCCCACCCCCACACCTAAATTTTACATTGTCCTTAATGCAAATTCTTGAAGCACAAAGTAATGCAGATAAGAATTGAAGAACTTATATTTGTTCAGTCGACCAAGAACAATGATGATAAAGATCTGCAATAATTGTTAGTATGAGGATGAAGAAATCAAATAAGAGGGAAAAATTATAATTATATTTTTTTAAATTTTATTTTTTATTACTATTATTTTTTTATTAGTATTTTTTTACAGATAATGTGATTCATGAAGAACCAACACCTCCTCCTCTCCGAGTATAGAAAATTCTAAAAATAGTTTTAGATGTTGACCATTTATTTTAAAAATATCACTATTTTTAGGATTTTCTATCTCGACAGCCCCATGTGAGAAAACTTGTTTGACAATAAATGGACCTGTTCATATTGATCTCAATTTCCCAGGAAAAAGATGCAATTTTGAATTGTACAATAAAACTTTCTGTCATTGAGAGAAATTTTTTCGTAAAATTGATTTGTTATGAAAAATCTTGGTTTTTTCTTTGTAAATTTTTGAGTTTATGTATGCATCATTTCGAATTTCTTCCAACTCATTTATTTGGAGCAATCTGTTCTTACCTGTCGAGTCTGAGTTAAAATTCAACTGTTTAATCGCCCATATTGCTCGATGCTCTAACTCCACTGGTAGGTGACAAGCTTTCCCAAACACCAGTCTGTATGGTGATATCCCCAAATTGGCCTTGAAAATTATTCTATATGCCCACAGAGTATCACAAAATTTTACAGACCAATCTTTTCTGTTATGATTAACTGTTTTTTCTAAGATTTGTTTGATCTGCCTATTTGTGACCTCTACTTGTCCACTGGTTTGGGGGTGATAAGGAGTTGACAATTTATGTGTGATTGAATATTTACTCATCAAAACCTTAAAAGAACGGTTACAGAAATGTGTACCGTTGTCACTGATGATCGCTCGGGGTACTCCAAACCGTGCAAAAATGTTCTCTTTTAAAAACTTGACAACGACCTTGTTGTCATTAGTTTTGCAAGCTACCGCCTCAACCTATTTTGACATATATTCAATGTCTACTAGAATGTAAACATTTCCAAAGGAATTTAGAAATGGACCCATGAAATCGATACCCCACAAATCAAAAAGTTCAACAGATAAGATGGGTTGTAAGGGCATCATATTTCTTCTAGTGACTTTCCCTAAAAGCTGACAGCGGTTACAGGTTTTGCAAAACTCGTATGAATTCTTAAAAAGAGTGGGCCAGTATAACCCACATTGAAGAATTTTTTCGGCTGTTTTTCTTGGGCCAAAGTGGCTCCCACATGCTTGTTCATAACAAAAGAATAGAACACTCCTAGTTTCTTCAGTGGGAACACACCTCCTAAATATTTGATCAGGACAGTATTTGAACAGATATGGATCATCCCAGTAAAAGTATTTTACTTGGGAGAGAAAACGGAATCTATCCTATTTAGACCAATAAGAAGGGATTTGTTTCATGACTATGTAATTCATGATGTCGGTGAACCCTGGAACAGATTGGATTTGTAGGAGTTGTTCATCAGGGAAATGCTCATTGATCGGAACGGTTGATGTTGGTGCATTCGGGAGTCGAGAGAGGTGATCTGCTACGGGGTTCTCTATTCCTCTTCTGTCAAGAAGTTGAATGTCAAACTCTTGAAGTAGGAGAATCCATCTAATGAAACCTGCTTTAGCATCCTTTTTGGTCAAAAGATACTTTAGTGCGGCATGATCTGTGAAAACTTTAGTTAAGGAACCGATGAGGTAGGACCTGAATTTTTTTAAGGTAAAGACTACAGCTAAAAACTCTTTTTCTGTGACAGAGTAATTTTGCTGGGCATCATTTAGAATCCTACTGGCATAGTAGATCACATGTGATTTTCCATCAAACTGTTATCCTAAAACAGTACCAATCACAGAATCAGATGCATCACACATCAATTCGAAGGGTAAGGTCCAATCCGGTGCATGAATGATAGGAGCTATGGTTAGCTCCTTTTTCAGATATTCAAAAGCTTTGAGGCAGTCGGGAGAGAAGACAAATGATGTATCCTTGGCTAAGAGATTGGTCAAGAGTCTAGCAATTTTGCTGAAATCCTTGATGAAACGTTGGTAAAAACCAGCATGACCAAGAAACGATCTGACATCTTTGACAGTTTTGGGATGAGGGAGATTGGAAATGAGATCTACCTTAGCTTTGTCCACTTCGATTCCCCTATTGGAAACTACATGTCCTAAGATTATGCCTTGTTTGATCATGAAATAACATTTCTCCCAATTGAAAGTCAGATTTTTCTCTCTACACCGTTCTAGAACTAGTTTAAGATGATGTAAACATTGGGAAAATGTGTCACCAAAAATGGAAAAGTCATCCATGAAAATTTCTAAAAATCTCTCTGCCATGTCAGAAAAAATACTGATCATGCAGCGTTGGAATGTGGCTGGTGCGTTACATAGGCCAAAAGGCATGCGTCGGTATGCGAATGTTCCATACGGGCAAGTGAATGTGGTTTTCTCCTGATCTTCGGGAGCGATAGGGATTTGATTGTAGCCTGAATATCCATCCAGGAAACAATAGAACTCATGTCCTTCTAAACGCTCTAACATTTAGTCAATGAATGGAAGAGGGAAGTGATCTTTCCGAGTGGCTAAGTTGAGTTTTCGGTAGTCAATGCAAACTCGCCATCCAGTTTGGATCCGAGTGGGAATCACCTCATTAGCCTCATTTTGGATCACGATGATCCCAGATTTCTTTGGAACAACTTGGACCGGACTCACCCATGAACTATCAAAAATGGGATAAATGATCCCATGGTCGAGACATTTCAGATTGTCTTTCCTAACAGCTTCTTTCATCACTGGGTTTAACCTACGTTGAGAATTTCTAGTAGATTTGGCATCATCTATCAAATGGATTCGGTGTTGAACAATGGTTGGACTAATCCCTTTGATATCAGCCATGGTCCATCCAATGGCTTCCCTATTATCTCTTAAAACATCTAAGAGAGCTTTCTTTTGACTGGTAGTTAAGTCAGAAGAAATAATGACTTGTAAAGAATCGTTCTCCCCTAAGTAGGCATACTCAAGATTTTCAGGTAGAGGTTTGAGCTCTAACTTGGGGGTTCCTCCACAGATAGGCGAAACTGGACTCGGGGTTCTATCTCCAAAGGTTCTTGTTGCTAGCTAACAGTAGAAACATGATTGACCAGCGGATCTAACTCTAGTTCGTCATCAGAAGACTCCACAAACATTAATTCTAGTTCGTCATCAGAAGACTCCACAAACATTAAGTCAGATGCACTTGAATCTGACTCACACTCTCCCTCTTGTTGGATGCACTTGAATCTGACTCACACTCTCCCTCTTGTTGTTCACTGGATATTCCCTGAATAAAATTCACTTTCATGGGTTGATCAGATGGATAACTAGGCTTCCTTCCTAGGTTGAAGATATTGAGGTCAGCAGTCATATTCCCAAAAGATAGTTTCATTTGACCGGTTCTACAGTTGATCAAAGCATTTGAGGTGGCTAAGAATGATCTTCCTAGAATGACGGGGATTTGACTTTTGAGATTGGAAACGGGTTGCGTTTCCAAGACAATAAAATCAACAAGAAAACTGAACTCTCCAACCTTGATCAGAACATCCTCTACCTCTCCTTTGGGAATATTCATGGACCTATTAGCTAATTATAAAGTGCATCTTGTCGGTTTAAGTTCTCCTACACCTAGCTGTTGATAGACTGAATAAGGAAGGAGGTTGACACTGGCTCCCAAGTGTAGAAGTGTCTTATCAATGTGAGTGTTAGCTATGACGCATGGAATTATAGGACAACCAGGGTCCTTATATTTTAACGGCATGGGTTTTGAAAAAATTTCACTAAGGTTGATAGCTAAGAAGACTTTCTTAGGGACATTGGTGGTTCTTTTCTTAGTGCATAAGTCTTTCAAGAACTTTGCATAAGAGGGGATTTGTTCGATTGCATCTCGGAGAGAGATGTTGATCTTGACCTGTTTAAAAGTTTCTAGGATTTTCTCAACCTGCGGGGATTTTTTCCTAGGTTTGAGTCTATCTGAAAAGGGGGCAACGAGCCTATACCTATCTAGATCAGGCTCAATCTCATGTTCAGTGTTTTTGTCATCAGAAGGAATATGTTGGATAGGAGAAGGTGTTTGATCCGGTGGCATTCTAACTTGGTTGTCTATCTGTTTTCCTGATCTCAAAGTGTGAACTGCATTCACATGGGCTGGTTAGGATGAACTGGATCCATTATCTTTAAGATTTGCAACAGGTTGACTTGGGAATTTTTCTTTCTCTCTCTCGCTTACGGCAGTGGCTAGTTACCCAAGTTGGGTTTCTAACCGGGCTATGACTTAAGGGTTCGAGTTGAGCACTTGGCCGGTTGTTTGCATAAAGGAATTTAGAGTGGTGGATGATGTAGGCGTATAAAATTGCTTATAGGTCTCTTAACACAGCTCAGCACGGTGATTCGACAAATCAACGAACCATCGGGTGACGTATCTAAACGCGAGCGTTAGTCCGTAATACCGAAGCCAAGTGACACGCGACGAATTTGATTAACGAGGTGACGAGGCTAACGAACCGCACGCAAACAACGGAATAGATCCACTCGCGTGCAGAATCACGCAAACAACGGAATAGATCCACTCGCGTGCAGAATCAAGCTAACGGTTCGGTGAGTCAACGAGTCATACAACTATAGAACGGATTCGAACTCGAACACCGAAGCGGATTTACTGCCATATCGGGATCCAGACTGCCATATCAGAGTCCAGATCAACGACGAAGCTCAGATAAACCGCAGAACCAGACAACAGACACAACGGCGCCACACCCGGGTGACTCGGCCGAAGTCGAACCACCCAGGTGGCTCGGCCAAAGCCGAGCCACCAAGGGGTGGCTCGGCCATGGCCAAGCCACCA
>NC_033798.1:46565911-46596126 GCF_001876935.1 Asparagus officinalis
ATTTTTCCCGCGAACAATCTGGCGATCACAGTGGGAGCCACCGATCTCGCTGCCGAGATCGTCGCGTCGCAGCCGCGGATCTCAATCCCGGTCGAGGAGGAGGTCGAATATGAATTCGATCAGGCCAAGTTCGAGGAGTATCTGTCATCCTCGTCCGGATCCACCTCCCCCCGCAAGTCCAAGAAGTTCTCCTCCAGGAGAAAAGTTTGTTGGTTTGAAGAAGTTCAGAACGCCAACGAAGCTCTCGCCCCAGCTGACGCCAAAGTTGCGTCGGGTGAAGTTCCGCCGACCTCCAACCAGGTCAACCCTACTCCCGCCGATGCCTCCACCGTTGAGGGCGTTGTGACTCTCTCGAAGAGAGCCCGCCAGAGGCGACGTCAACGCCTTGCATGGCAACTCGCTAAGGCGATGGAGTCTACAGACGGAGTCCACTACAACGCGGATCTGGAGAACAGGAGAGGCAAACAGCCTCAACAACTGAAGAATGGCAGCTACTCCAAGCCGCCAACGAACGAATGGATCCGGGTCAAACGGAACCGTTCGACACTTGAGGAGCGCATTCGCAAGCGCCACGCACTATCAGCGCAGGCACGGGCTCAAGTCCAAGAAGCCCGTAGAAGACTGCAGAAGGACGTGGCCAAGAAGCCGCCACCAACCCGTCAAGTATGGAAGCCGAAGTCTGAAGCGGCAATTTAGGCTAAGGAAAAATCGTTGCAGCCTTCGAAGCAAGGTCAACCTCCGGCGAATCCACCAAAGTCACCGGTAATTCCAATAGCTTCTCCGGGAGATCATGCAGAATCATCCCGAAGAAGAAAGTTAGTCTTGGAGCGCCTCGGTCCAATTCCCGATGAACGAGGCAAAGCTCTGGTTCAAGATCGTTTGGGCCCGATGATGAAGCCCAGAACGACTCAACATGCTGGGGGTCGCCGTCACCTCCAACATGACAAAGAAATCAGGACAGCTACGCGCACCAATTTGCGCATTGAAGTCCAGGAGCCCGCTGAGAACTCACGCCCACAAAGGCATGTTTCGAGGCGTGTAACTTTTGAAAGCCCAAAGAAGGCAGTTCGCCCTCAGAAGGAAACATTGTCGTCTGATGACGATAACGTTATACCTGAGAAATCGTGCCAACACACGATAGATTATTCCGACCTTCAAACCGACGAGCTGTACTATCGTGTTGGTGGTACGAGGAAAACCAGGAAGAGGAGTCCTCGAGGACTAGAAACTCAGTGCCCCTGTTCCAAACTCATTCGGGCAGTATTGTCTGAGTGCAACTGCATCAAGACGGTCCCCGAAAGAGTTTTGGTCTTCGAAAGGCTCAGTACTGAAACGCCAAAACCAAGGACTAGGCGTTTCCGACAAAGAAGAATGGTAGTTGAAGACGGAGAATTCCCGAGGGTCACCACCAATATGACCAGCAAAGGGACATCGACGCAGGATAATCCCGAGTCAATTCCGGAAATACCATGACGTGTAACCCGTCTGCAGTCTGGAGCTATCATACGAGGAACTTATGGTAGGATTCGGACAAGATTACCTTCAGAAGATGAGGAATCGGATTCCTGCTCTGCTGTCGCATCGGATAATACAGTATCCAGCGAGGGACAACCCCGCGAATCATTTATGATAAGTGCGGAACAAGTGGCCAAGATGCTCGAAGAAGCCATGGCTAAACAACAGGAGAGCTTCAGGTTCGAAATGCACATGGCCATGCAGAGTATGAGAGAAATGCATGACCAGCAAATCCGAGCGTTGACAAATCAGCAAGGCGAGCCAAGTCATCGTAACCAGATTGATCTGGAAGATGAGGACACAGGTGCGAATGAAGCTCACAATGCCAATAATCCTCCCATCAATGCAGGGGGTGGTAGCGAGAATGCCAACGAAGACTCAGGTGAAAGCTTGAAAATTAAAAACCTCGAGAGCAAAATCAATACGTTGATTTCCGCTCAAGAGATTAAGAAGACGGGCATTCTGTTCGCGGGAAAAATCGTGTCTTTCTTCATTGTTGTTTCCATTTCTATCTTAAATAACAACTTTTTGAGTTACAAAAGATCCGGTCTTTTTTTAGATCCGGTTACAATGAAAATCAAAGAAAAGAAAAGAAATATTACAACTTTTTATCCTTGTTTGTCGAACAAATCGCGAGCTCCTGTTTTGCGGTCGCTCGCTTGTGTGGGTTCTTTGCCTGCGCCAGGGTTTATCCGTGGACTACNAAAAAAGACATCGCACAAAAACCGAGAAGACCACCTGAATAGTGCATCGTGGCAAGAAGCCAACCGGGAATGAGAAATACCATAAAGCGAAGAAAACACTAAGGGGTGGCACGAACCACAACTTTATGGACAGAGCACCTAAGCCAACAAAAAGATCTGTACTAGAGCACAGATCAGGGTATGCAATTAAATAAAAAAATGAAGAAACACAAATAAGGTTAGTTCAAATAAAAAAAATTGAAATGTTTGGAAATTTTTATTGGAACAAGAAAGCCAAAACTGCATGGAATATAAGAAGACAACAGAAAATAT
The DNA here is from genome assembly GCF_001876935.1 of Asparagus officinalis. Classification (NCBI taxonomy): domain Eukaryota; kingdom Viridiplantae; phylum Streptophyta; class Magnoliopsida; order Asparagales; family Asparagaceae; genus Asparagus; species Asparagus officinalis. The sequence goes on from NC_033798.1 coordinate 46,568,443, forward strand.
AATTCAAGCTTTAGGACTTCGGAGGACTTGCTCCATCCAGATCATGATGGCTCGGCGATCGTAAACTGCCAATAAGGTAAGAGTTCGATGAAGGACCGGATCTCAGATCTAGCCAGCGTACTCCAATTTGATCCCGAGATTTGGTCGATTGTTTCCTTGGGAACCAATCCCCCCAAATTATTTCCTTGGTGAAATAACCCGTCGTACTGCCGTAGATCCGACGGATATAGAATCTCGCGCAGTCCACGGATAAACCCTGCGCAAAAAAAAGACATCGCACAAAAACCGAGAAGACCACCTGAATAGTGCATCGTGGCAAGAAGCCAACCGGGAATGAGAAATACCATAAAGCGAAGAAAACACTAAGGGGTGGCACGAACCACAACTTTATGGACAGAGCACCTAAGCCAACAAAAAGATCTGTACTAGAGCACAGATCAGGGTATGCAATTAAATAAAAAAATGAAGAAACACAAATAAGGTTAGTTCAAATAAAAAAAATTGAAATGTTTGGAAATTTTTATTGGAACAAGAAAGCCAAAACTGCATGGAATATAAGAAGACAACAGAAAATATAATTCAAGCTTTAGGACTTCGGAGGACTTGCTCCATCCAGATCATGATGGCTCGGCGATCGTAAACTGCCAATAAGGTAAGAGTTCGATGAAGGACCGGATCTCAGATCTAGCCAGCGTACTCCAATTTGATCCCGAGATTTGGTCGATTGTTTCCTTGGGAACCAATCCCCCCAAATTATTTCCTTGGTGAAATAACCCGTCGTACTGCCGTAGATCCGACGGATATAGAATCTCGCGCAGTCCACGGATAAACCCTGCGCAAAGTCCGAAACTGATCTTGATTCGGTTGTGATTCATCCGAGTCCGCTCTTGTTTGGATGACTCGTTGATTCTTCGAACCCTTGGCTTGATTCCACACGTGAATGGATGTATTCCGTTGCTTGCGTGCGATTCGTCAACCTCGTCGCCTCGTTGGTTCGTCGGTTTGTGCCGAGCTATGCTAGGGGACCTATAAGCAATTTTATATGCCTACAGATACCCCTTCCAAAGTATTTCAGCCTCGTTCTTTTATAGAAGAGTCTGGAATACTTTGGATATGATTGTCCCAACCTTCAGTCGGTGTAACGGGACCTTGGAATGGCTTCTGTTCTTGATTCCTTCAATCTTCCAGGCTATTCGGTGCTTTGTTGAATGTCTGTAAGAGTTCCGGTGCTGTATTTATTGTCTGACCGTTGTCAGAATTTTAAACTTGAAGTCGACTCCTGATTTTCTAATCTTTAGCTGACCATCGATTGTTGGCGTTGAGTTTTTATTGGCGACGCGTTGTCCGGCGTAGTGTTGTTGAGTTATCCTTAAGAATATTTATAAAAAATATTCTCCAGGAACTTCTCAACCAAAAATAGGGAATAGTTTATACTCATATACCTTATTGGAGTGTTAAGAAGCAGTTTATACTCGTATACTTTTCGAAGTATTGATTCTTTCGTTGCAACGCATTGATCGGCGTTGACCTAGGGTTACGCGTTGACCGGCGTTGACCCTAGGGTTTTGAACGTCGTATGTTGACTTTTTGATCGCAACGCGTTGATTGGCGTTGACCTAGGGTTACGCGTTGACCGGCGTTGACCCTAGGGTTTTGAACGTCGTACGTTGGCTTTTTGATCGCAACGCGTTGAATGGCGTTGACCTAGGGTTACACGTTGTCCGTCGTTGACCCTAGGGTTTCGAATGTCGTTGGATGCTCAAGTCACGAGACCAACTAATGAAGCTGATGCGTCAGTGACTCTCATGTTTATAGGATTTTTGGCAAACCCTCAGCCATCAACGGGTTTGATGAGCCTTTACCGACTACCGTTTGAGTCGGGCTAGCATGCGGATTGTTCAAGTCCGTTCCGCATGTGACGTTGTGCTAAGAGAGTTAACGCTCTTAGTGCTACGATATTGAATACGTAGACTTCGTCTTTCTCCTGTGAAAAGACTAAACAGCAACGTGTATGAGACGTTGACTTAGGATTTTTGGCAAATCCTCAGCCTTCAACGGATTTGACGTGCTCTTACCGACTACCGTGTGACGTTATGCTAAGAGAGTTAACGCTCTTAGTGCTACGATATTGAATACGTAGACTTCGTCTTTCTCACGGGAATAGACTACCCGGCGACGCGTGTTAGACGTTGACTTATCCCTACTTAGGCTTCGGGATAAAATACCCCAGACTGGTATCCTGGTGTCTTTTTCAATCGGTAAAAGACTAAACCAGTGATGCGTGTTAGGCTTCGGCATATCCTTTCTTAGGATTCAGGATGAAATTCCCCATGCGTGTAAGGCATGGATTTCGGTGTTATTAATAACAACCTGCCACATGTTGAATATGCGGACGAGTGTTCTTTTTATCGGTTAAGAACTAACCGGCAGCACGGGTTAAGCGCAGACTTATCCTTGCTTAGGTTTCAGGATAGAATACCCCAGAATCGAACTCTGGTGTCTTTTTGTACGGAAAAAGACTAAACCGGCAGCGCGTGTTAGGCGCAGACTTATCCCTGCTTAGGATTCGGGATAAACTTCCTAGGATGAATCCTGAATTCTTCGAAAAGGATTGGTATGGGGAAGGAAGAATTTTATATTCTATTCCCCGAACAAAGAAGGAAAGGAGACTCGAGGTGGGATCTCCACCCCCAGAATCCGGAAAGGTGAAACTAAGAGTGGGATCTCCACTCCGAGAATCAAAAAGATTCGGATAACCCTAACTGTCGGAAGGTTTGATTATCGAACTAAAGATGAATTTCTCGTTTATCGAGAATGAATCGTGGTTTTGGTCCTAACTGTAGGAAGGTTTGACCAAGTGGGAGGTTTGAGGTGACCCTAACTGTAGGAAGGTTTGATCACTCGATTTGAAAGTGGACCTCTCGTTCATTGGAGGAATCGAGAGGGGATTTTGACTGTGGTCCTAACTGTAAGAAGGTTTGACCAAGTGGGTGTTTTGAGACAATCCTAACTGTAGGAAGGTTTGATCGCTCAATTTGTGGACCTCTCGTTCATTGGGGGAATCGAGAGGGGATTTTGACTGTGGTCCTAACTGTAAGAAGGTTTGACCAAGTGGGTGTTTTGAGACAATCCTAACTGTAGGAAGGTTTGATCGCTCAATTTGTGGACCTCTCGTTCATTGGGGGAATCGAGAGGGGATTTTGACTGTGGTCCTAACTGTAAGAAGGTTTGACCAAGTGGGTGTTTTGAGACAATCCTAACTGTAGGAAGGTTTGATCGCTCAATTTGTGGACCTCTCGTTCATTGGGGGAATCGAGAGGGGATTTTGACTGTGGTCCTAACTGTAAGAAGTTTTGACCAATTGGGAGGTTTGAGACGATCCTAACTGTAGGAAGGTTTGATCGCTCGATTTGTGGACCTCTCGTTCATTGGGGGAATCGAGAGGGGGAGAGTGTTGAGTGCACAGACGCGGTGAGAATTTGAATGGGAGTTTCTTATTCATCATCTTGCTGTGGTGACCGGATTATCCCTAAGAATACACTATATGGATTTCTTTTGGGAACTTCTCATTACATAAATTGTCCACCCCCAGCTTCCCCTGAGGAACTGGTTCGGACATTATTCTCAGTTACTTGACCGGGTTATCCTTAAGAATATTAGCATAATATTCTCCAGGAACTTCCCGTCAAAAGTGGGACACAGTTTAGACTCATATACCTATTGGAGTATGCAGGGAGCAGTTTAACCTCTTGCACCTGTTGGAGGATTGAGAAACAGTTTATACTCGTATACTCTTTGGAGTCTTAAGAAGCAGTTTATACTCGTATACTTTTCGGAGTATTACCGTTCTCAACTGGCTTACCTTAGCGTTATGACGCCGGCTTCAACCAAGGTCTGAATGCTATTCTTGAGAGTGAAGCAATCCTTGGTGGGATGAAGGACCCTCCTGTGGTATGCACAGTACTTCGGGTCCGTGGTGTTGTCAGCTTCCTCCTGATTTGTGATAGGTGGTAGCTTGATCTTGTTACCTTCAAGGAGGGATTCGAAGATGGTTGGAACGTCTTCGTCCTTGAAAGAGTACTCTTTTTGGAGTCTTGGACCCGAAGTCTTTTGCTGCCTTCGGGATTGCTGTTGTGACGTTTGGTTAGCACCATCAGCAGCTGTAGGTGCCTTGCCCTTACCACGAGAGGCGAAGTTTGAGTTCAGTGGATTAGTTGTTGATTGACCCCTCTCGGCTTTCTTCCTTCGGAGGAATCGCTCGGCTTGTTCACCGCGCACCTTCAAGTCTTTCCAAGTGTCAGATGGTGCTGTTCCCATTGCTTCCAACACGTCCAGTGCAAGGTTATTGTGGCAAGTCTGGAGAATGAACTCCTCAGTGATCGGGTCCCGACAATTCATCGCCTTGTTCCGGAACCTTTTAACGAAGGTGTCGACCAACTCCCCGTCTTTTTGTTTTTCATTAAGCAATGATCCGATAGATATCTCGGTGTCGTCGTCGAAGAAATTGGTGAGGAACATGGTCTCCATATCGTCCCAGCTGTTCACGCTACCTGGCTTGAGGCGGCGATACCAATCGAAGGTGGCTCCGCGAAGAGTGCCAACGAAGGACCATACCATCAGAGGCTCATTGCCAGAGATGACCCCCAGATGTGATTTGAAGTAAATCACATGCTGAGTGGGTGAACCCTTCCCATCAAACGGCGTGAAGTTGATTAAGTTGAACTTCGCCGGATACGGGATTGATTCCCATTCTCTTGGGTAGGGACAATGAATGCCAGTCTTCTTTATCTCTTGAGCGGAAATCAACGTATTGATTTTGCTCTCGAGGTTTTTAATCTTCAAACTTTCACCTGTGTTTTCGCTAGCATTCTCGTTACCACCCCCTGCATTGATGGGAGGATTATTGGCGTTATGGGTTTCATTCGCACCTGTGTCCTCATCTTCCAGATTAACCTGGTTACGACGACTTGGCTCGCCTTGCTGGTTCGTCAATGCTTCATCTTCCTGATGAACCTGGTTACGACGACTTGGCTCGGCTTGCTGGTTCGTCAATGTTTGGATTTGTTGGTCATGCATTTCTCTCATGTTCTGCATGGCCATCTGCATTTCGAACCTGAAGCTCTCTTGTTGCTTAGCTAAGGCGTCTTCGAGCATCTTGGCCACTTGTTCCGCGCTTATCATGAATGACTCGTGGGGTTGTCCATCGCTGGATACCGTGTTATCTGATGCGACGGCAGAGCAGGAATCCGATTCTTCATCTTCTGACGGTGATCTTGTCCGAATCCTACCATAGGTTCCTCGTATGATAGCTCTAGACTGCAGACGAGTTAGATACCAGGGTATTGGCGGAATTGATTCGGGATTATCCCGTGTCGATACCCTTTTGCTGTTCATGTTGGTGGTGACCCTCGGAAATTCTCCGTCTTCGATCACCGTTCTTCTTCGTCGGAAATGCCTAGGCCTTGGTTTCGGCGTTTCAGTACTGAGCCTCTCGAAAACCGAAACTCGTTCGGGGACCGCCTTGATGCAGCTGTATTCAGACAATACTGCCCGAATGAGTTTGGAACAGGGGCACTGAGTTTCCTGTTCTTGGGGACTCCTTTTCCTGGTTTTATTCGTACCCCCAGCACGATAGTACAACTCGTCTGCTTGACGATCGGAGTAACCTATCATGTGTTGGCACGACTTCTCAGGTATAACACTATCGTCATCAGACGATAATGTTTCCTTCTGAGGGGGAACTTCCTTCTTAGGGCTCTCAAGAGTCACGCGCCTCGAGACACGCCTTTTGGGCGTGAATTCTCAGCAGGCTCTTGGACTTCGATGCGCAAATTAGCGCGCGCAGCTGCCTTGAGCTCCATGTCACGTTGGAGGTGACAGCGACCCCCAGCGTGTTGAGTCGTTCGGGGCTTCTTCAGCGGGCCCAAACGTTCCTGAACTGGAACTTTGCCTTTTTCATCGGGAATTGGACCGAGGCGCTCCAGAACCGATCTCCTTCTTCGGGATGATTCCACGGGATCTCCCGGAGTAGCTACTGGTATTACCGGCGACTGTGGTTGATTCGTCGGAGGTTGACCTTGCTTCGAAGGCTGCAACGATTTTGCCTTAGCCTGAATCGCCGCTTCAGGCTTCGGCTTCCATACTTGGCGGGTTGGTGGCGGCTGTTCGCGGGAAAAATCGTTGCTTTCTTCATTGATATCATTGCCATCTTAGTTAACAACTTTATGCGTTACAAAGATCCGGTCTTTTTATAAGATCCGGTTACAATGAAAATCAAAATACAAAAAAGTCGCCGCTTCAGGCTTCGGCTTCCATACTTGGCGGGTTGGTGGCGGCTGTTCGCGGGAAAAATCGTTGCTTTCTTCATTGATATCATTGCCATCTTAGTTAACAACTTTATGCGTTACAAAGATCCGGTCTTTTTATAAGATCCGGTTACAATGAAAATCAAAATACAAAAAAGAAAGATTACAATTTATTTCCTTTTATGTCGAACGAATCGCGAGCTCCTGTTTTGCGGTCACTCGCTTTGTGTGGGTTCTTTGCCTGCGCCGGGGTTATTTGCCGTGGACCACCGCGTGATCTCGATCCGGTCGGATCTACACGATATGACGGGTATTATCTCACGAAGGAAATAATAGCCGGGTGGGGTACTAATTCACCAAGGAAATAGTAGCCCAAGTGTCGAAATCGACCAAGCGAATTCGAGACTCTTCTCGGGATCTAAGAACCAAGCTTAGATCCGGAGGAAAATCGTGTAGATCTCAGATCCGGTCCCTCTCGAACACTTGCCTTGTTTGGCGTGGATGATCGCCGAGAACCGGATCTCAAAGTCCAAGTCTTCAATCTTCTAAAGCTCCAATCTTTTTTAGATCTCAGATTCCAATCCGGCAGAGCTTCGACCCTCCCAAAATCCAACCTCTGAAATGAACAATGCCTTGGCCTATTTATAGGCACTCAGAACTGTGCATTTGCACAGTTCTGAGCCTAGCCACCTGTGGGTGGCTCGGCTCTTGGCCGAGCCACCCACAGGTGGCTCGGCCTTGGCCGAGCCACCTGCAGGTGGCTCGGCTTTGGCCGAGCCACCTGCAAGTACAAGAGTATAAACTGTTCCTCAATACTCCAAAGAGTACAAGAGTATAAACTGTTCCTCAATACTCCAAAGAGTACAAGAGTATAAACTGTTCCTCAATACTCCAAAGAGTACAAGAGTATAAACTGTTCCTCAATACTCCAAAGAGTACAAGAGTATAAACTGTTCCTCAATACTCCAAAGAGTACAAGAGTATAAACTGTTCCTCAATACTCCAAAGAGTACAAGAGTATAAACTGTTCCTCAATACTCCAAAGAGTACAAGAGTATAAACTGTTCCTCAATACTCCAAAGAGTACAAGAGTATAAACTGTTCCTCAATACTCCAAAGAGTACAAGAGTATAAACTGTTCCTCAATACTCCAAAGAGTACAAGAGTATAAACTGTTCCTCAATACTCCAAAGAGTACAAGAGTATAAACTGTTCCTCAATACTCCAAAGAGTACAAGAGTATAAACTGTTCCTCAATACTCCAAAGAGTACAAGAGTATAAACTGTTCCTCAATACTCCAAAGAGTACAAGAGTATAAACTGTTCCTCAATACTCCAAAGAGTACAAGAGTATAAACTGTTCCTCAATACTCCAAAGAGTACAAGAGTATAAACTGTTCCTCAATACTCCAAAGAGTACAAGAGTATAAACTGTTCCTCAATACTCCAAAGAGTACAAGAGTATAAACTGTTCCTCAATACTCCAAAGAGTACAAGAGTATAAACTGTTCCTCAATACTCCAAAGAGTACAAGAGTATAAACTGTTCCTCAATACTCCAAAGAGTACAAGAGTATAAACTGTTCCTCAATACTCCAAAGAGTACAAGAGTATAAACTGTTCCTCAATACTCCAAAGAGTACAAGAGTATAAACTGTTCCTCAATACTCCAAAGAGTACAAGAGTATAAACTGTTCCTCAATACTCCAAAGAGTACAAGAGTATAAACTGTTCCTCAATACTCCAAAGAGTACAAGAGTATAAACTGTTCCTCAATACTCCAAAGAGTACAAGAGTATAAACTGTTCCTCAATACTCCAAAGAGTACAAGAGTATAAACTGTTCCTCAATACTCCAAAGAGTACAAGAGTATAAACTGTTCCTCAATACTCCAAAGAGTACAAGAGTATAAACTGTTCCTCAATACTCCAAAGAGTACAAGAGTATAAACTGTTCCTCAATACTCCAAAGAGTACAAGAGTATAAACTGTTCCTCAATACTCCAAAGAGTACAAGAGTATAAACTGTTCCTCAATACTCCAAAGAGTACAAGAGTATAAACTGTTCCTCAATACTCCAAAGAGTACAAGAGTATAAACTGTTCCTCAATACTCCAAAGAGTACAAGAGTATAAACTGTTCCTCAATACTCCAAAGAGTACAAGAGTATAAACTGTTCCTCAATACTCCAAAGAGTACAAGAGTATAAACTGTTCCTCAATACTCCAAAGAGTACAAGAGTATAAACTGTTCCTCAATACTCCAAAGAGTACAAGAGTATAAACTGTTCCTCAATACTCCAAAGAGTACAAGAGTATAAACTGTTCCTCAATACTCCAAAGAGTACAAGAGTATAAACTGTTCCTCAATACTCCAAAGAGTACAAGAGTATAAACTGTTCCTCAATACTCCAAAGAGTACAAGAGTATAAACTGTTCCTCAATACTCCAAAGAGTACAAGAGTATAAACTGTTCCTCAATACTCCAAAGAGTACAAGAGTATAAACTGTTCCTCAATACTCCAAAGAGTACAAGAGTATAAACTGTTCCTCAATACTCCAAAGAGTACAAGAGTATAAACTGTTCCTCAATACTCCAAAGAGTACAAGAGTATAAACTGTTCCTCAATACTCCAAAGAGTACAAGAGTATAAACTGTTCCTCAATACTCCAAAGAGTACAAGAGTATAAACTGTTCCTCAATACTCCAAAGAGTACAAGAGTATAAACTGTTCCTCAATACTCCAAAGAGTACAAGAGTATAAACTGTTCCTCAATACTCCAAAGAGTACAAGAGTATAAACTGTTCCTCAATACTCCAAAGAGTACAAGAGTATAAACTGTTCCTCAATACTCCAAAGAGTACAAGAGTATAAACTGTTCCTCAATACTCCAAAGAGTACAAGAGTATAAACTGTTCCTCAATACTCCAAAGAGTACAAGAGTATAAACTGTTCCTCAATACTCCAAAGAGTACAAGAGTATAAACTGTTCCTCAATACTCCAAAGAGTACAAGAGTATAAACTGTTCCTCAATACTCCAAAGAGTACAAGAGTATAAACTGTTCCTCAATACTCCAAAGAGTACAAGAGTATAAACTGTTCCTCAATACTCCAAAGAGTACAAGAGTATAAACTGTTCCTCAATACTCCAAAGAGTACAAGAGTATAAACTGTTCCTCAATACTCCAAAGAGTACAAGAGTATAAACTGTTCCTCAATACTCCAAAGAGTACAAGAGTATAAACTGTTCCTCAATACTCCAAAGAGTACAAGAGTATAAACTGTTCCTCAATACTCCAAAGAGTACAAGAGTATAAACTGTTCCTCAATACTCCAAAGAGTACAAGAGTATAAACTGTTTCTCAATACTCCAAAGAGTATAAGAGTATAAACTGTTCCTCAATACTCCAAAGAGTACAAGAGTATAAACTGTTTCTCGATACTCCGATAAGTATAAGAGTATAAACTGCTTCTTGATCCTCCTACCGGTATAAGAGGTTAAACTGCTCCCAGATACTCCGATAAGTATAAGAGTATAAACTGCTTCTCACTCCAAAGAGTATACGAGTATAAACTGTTTCTCATTCCTCCTACCGGTATATGAGGTTAAACTGCTCCCTGATACTCCAACAGGTATATGAGTCTAAACTATTTCCTACCATTGAGGGGAAGTTCCTGGAGGATATTACACTAATATTATTAAGGATAACCCGGCCAGATAACAAAGTCAAACCCAGTTCCAAGAGAGAAACTGGGGGTGGATTATCCAATGCATCGGGAAGTTCCCGAAAGAATACCACAGGGGTATTCTTAGGGATAACCCAATCATTGTGGAATTGGTGAACAAGAAATTCACATTCAAACTCTAAAAGTCAGAATGTCCCTTCTTATTCCCTAACTCTTATGAGTTATTTTTGTGAGAAGAGATCCAATCCTCTGATAGGTTAATCTTCCCTCACCAAACCACCCGCTGATCAAATCAAACGACAGTGGACCCACCAACATTTCCATCTGCCAGTCATTGGCATTTCTCAGATTTAACATGCTAGGTCCTAAACGCCTAGCGTTAAAATCTCCCTTTGAGTGATGACACGAGTTGGCACTTTCTTTGCTACCCGTATTCCACTTTCTGTGTTTTCTGGTCAAACCTGTAAAAGTTAGGGCCAAAGCCAAAGTCCCCTCTCGATTCCTCCAACGAATGAGAGGTCCACCTTCAAATCGAGCGATCAAACCTTCTGACAGTTAGGATCGTCTCAAACTCCTGCTTGGTCAAACCTTCATACAGTTAGGACCACAATCAAAATCCCCTCTCGATTCTCCCAACGAACGAGAGGTCCACTTTCAAAATCGAGTGATCAAACCTTCCGACAGTTAGGATCATCTCAAACTCCTGCTTGGTCAAACCTTCCTACAGTTAGGACCAAAATCACAATTCACTCTCGATAAACGAGAAATTCATCTTTGGTTCAGTAACCAAACCTTCCGACAGTTAGGGTTATCTGAATCTTTTCGATTCTCGGAGTGGAGATCCCACTCCTAGTTTCACCATTCTGGATTCTGGGGGTGGAGATCCCACCCCAAGTCTCCTTTCCGGCCGAAGATAGAATATAAAATTCTTCCTCTTCAGCACCGGGAGATAGAATATAAAATTCTTCCTCTCCCGTTTCTCAATCTGTCTTTGCTTTTAGAAAAGACACGATTGTCAAATCCGGGCACTCGATGCACGGGGAATTTTATCCCGAAGCCTGAGTAGGGATAAGTCAACGCCTAACACGCGTTGCCGGGTAGTCTATTCCCGTGAGAAAGACGAAGTCTACGTATTCAATATCGTAGCACTAAAAGGGTTAACTCTTTTAGCTTAAACGTCACATAGGAGCGGACTTAAACAATCCGCATGCTAGCCCGACTCAAACGGTAGTCGGTAAAGGCTAATCAAATCCGTTGAAGGCTGGGGATTAGCCAAAAATCCTGAAGTCAACGCCTAACACGCGTTGCCGGGTAGTCTATTCCCGTGAGAAAGACGAAGTCTACGTATTCAATATCGTAGCACTAAAAGGGTTAACTCTTTTAGCTTAAACGTCACATAGGAGCGGACTTAAACAATCCGCATGCTAGCCCGACTCAAACGGTAGTCGGTAAAGGCTAATCAAATCCGTTGAAGGCTGGGGATTAGCCAAAAATCCTAAAGTCAACGCCTAACACGCGTTGCCGGGTAGTCTATTCCCGTGAGAAAGACGAAGTCTACGTATTCAATATCGTAGCACTAAAAGGGTTAACTCTTTTAGCTTAAACGTCACATAGGAGCGGACTTAAACAATCCGCATGCTAGCCCGACTCAAACGGTAGTCGGTAAAGGCTAATCAAATCCGTTGAAGGCTGGGGATTAGCCAAAAATCCTAAAGTCAACGCCTAACACGCGTCGCCGGGTAGTCTATTCCCGTGAGAAAGACGAAGTCTACGTATTCAATATCGTAGCACTAAGAGCGTTAACTCTCTTAGCACAGCGTCACATGCGGAACGGACTTAAACAATCCGCATGCTAGCCCGACTCAAACGGTAGTCGGTAAAGGCTCATCAAATCCGTTGATGGCTGAGGATTTGCCAAAAATTCTATAACTGCGAGTCATTGACGCATCAACTCCCCTAGTTGGTCTCGTGACTTGAGCACCCAACAAATTCAGGACAAAATCCACACATGCAGATGAATCAACTTTAACAGTTGGTCCTGCAACCCCAACATTCGGGACCGCGATGCTCCAATACCTTAAGAGCTTAAACTGTGTATACTCCAGCAAACGTACGAGTATAAACTGTGTTAATGGCGATCCGTAAACCCTAGGGTCAGCGCCGGTCAACGCGTAACCCTAGGTCAACGCCAGTCAACGCGTTGCAACCGAAGTCAACGTTCGACGATTCGAAACCCTAGGGTGGACGCCGGTCAACGCGTAACCCTAGGTCAACGCCGGTCAACGCGTTGCGATAAAAAGCCAACACACGGGGATCCGAAACCCTAAGCCAGCACAATGTGGCGGAGGTAGTTCAAAGTCAACTCAATGACACGAGCCAAACTCAATTCATCAGCTGCAGACTCGAGACTCCGACGACGGCCAGACGATAAACGCAGCGCCGGAAGAACCTCGGCTATTCGTCAAAGCATCGGATAGATCGAAAATCGAAAGAGTCAAGAGTTGAAGCTAACTACGCCGACTGAAGGCCAGATCAATCACATCCAAAGTATTCCAGCCTCTTCTATAAAAGAAACGAGTCAGGAACACTTTGGAGGGGGTATCTGTAGGCATCAAAAATTGCCTATAGTTCTCCACAACCGGTTCAGTGTTAACGAGCGACGATGGACGTCACCACCCAATCCACATGAGCCTAATCGACGTCGACGAACGACTGAAGTGAATCGACGAGTTACATGAGCGGATAGGACTTCGGAATCACGAAGACCCGGACCAATCGGGAAGCCCGGCACTGTTCACAAAAAGGACAACGCCCTTCATGCCTCGACCACTCTACAGATAATCCAATCACCAGAGCAGGTCAAACTCTTCGTCGCGCATCCAACGCACCCGGAATCACTCAAATCCGAATCCGGACGACGAATCAACCGCGAGTCAACGGCGGAACACCCAAACAGGTCTTGGCCAATAGCCGAGACACCCCCTAAGGAGTGTCTCGGCCACAACCCAGACACCCCCAAGGGGGGGACACCCCCCTAGGGGTGTCCTCAACCAGCCCCCTACCCCTTGCTTTTCCTATAAATAGGCCCCTAGGGCCTCATTTCTCTTGGCCTTGGTTTTGGGAGAGGAATTTCAGATCTAGAGCCTTAGCCTTTGAGATCTGAAATCCCAGAGAGGAGCGGCGAAGCCCTGCCGGAGGAAGGAGTCGGAGTTTTCTAAGAGAGCGGCGAAGCCCTTTTGGGAGAGGAATTTCAGATCTAGAGCCTTAGCCTTTGAGATCTGAAATCCCAGAGAGGAGCGGCGAAGCCCTGCCGGAGGAAGGAGTCGGAGTTTTCTAAGAGAGCGGCGAAGCCCTGCCGGATCGAGGAGTGAGCGAGCCTTCTGCAGCAAAGGAGCCTCCCCCCTTCTTCATTCCCCTTTCTATTTTCCCTTAGTGTTGCCCTTAGCGGTGATACAAAGGAGAGCTAGTGCCTCGTCTTAGCCGAGACATAAGCTTTACACCTCTGAGATCCCACGCGGATCGACGGGGTTCAGAGTTTCTAAAATCCCCCCGCGGATAGACGAAACTCTGCCCGATTTTATCGGACCAGATCTGAGTGCCCCGGTGGTCCACGGATATCAACATCCCCGTCACAGGCAAAAGACCCACGCAAGCAAGAGATGACAAACAGATCTTGCGTTTGTTTGAAAAGAGTTGTATCTATTTTGTTTTCATTGTGTACCGGTCTTATAAAAAGGCTATCTTTTTATTTCATTGTAACGATTGAAGTTGTAATGAATGCAGCAATGAATACAGCAACTTTTTAGGTGCGATTTGAAGTAAATCAAATGCTGAGTGGGTGAACCCTTCCCATCAAACGGCGTGAAGTTGATTAAGTTGAACTTCGCCGGATACGGGATTGATTCCCATTCTCTTGGGTAGGGACAAGGAATGCCAGTCTTCTTTATCTCTTGAGCGGAAATCAACGTATTGATTTTGCTCTCGAGATTTTTGATTTTTAGATTTTCACCCGAGTTTTCGTCAGCACGATTCTGAGGTGGAACCGTGGTGTTGTGACTAGTATCCTCATTGCCACCCCCTGCATTAACGGGAGGGTTATTGGCGTTGCGCGCTTCGTTCGCATTCGTGTCCTCATCTTCCTGATGAACCTGGTTACGACGACTTGGCTCGGCTTGCTGGTTCGTCAACGCTTGGATTTGTTGGTCATGCATTTCTCTCATGTTCTGCATGGCCATCTGCATTTCGAACCTGAAGCTCTCTTGTTTCTTAGCTAAGGCGTCTTCGAGCATCTTGGCCACTTGTTCCGTGCTTATCATGAATGACTCGCGGGGTTGTCCATCGTTGGATACCGTGTTATCTGATGCGACGGCAGAGCAGGAATACGATTCTTCATCTTCTGACGGTGATCTTGTCCGAATCCTACCATAGGTTCCTCGTATGATAGCTCTAGACTGCAGACGAGTTAGATATCGGGGTATTGGCGGAATTGATTCGGGATTATCCCGTGTCGATACCCTTTTGCTGGTCATGTTGGTGGTGACCCTCGAAAATTCTCCGTCTTCGATCACCGTTCTTCTTCGTCGGAAATGCCTAGGCCTTGGTTTCGGCGTTTCAGTACTGAGCCTCTCGAAAACCAAAACTCGTTCGGGGACCGCCTTGATGCAGCTGTATTCAGACAATACTGCCCGAATGAGTTTGGAACAGGGGCACTGAGTTTCCTGTTCTTGGGGACTCCTTTTCTTGGTTTTATTCGTACCCCCAGCATGATAGTACAACTCGTCTGCTTGACGATCGGAGTAACCTATCGTGTGTTGACATGACTTCTCAGGTATAACACTATCGTCATCAGATGATAATGTTTCCTTCTGAGGGGGAACTGCCTTCTTAGGGCTCTCAAGAGTCACGCGCCTCGAGACACGCCTTTTTGGGCATGAATTCTCAGCGGGCTCTTGGACTTCGAGGCGCAAATTAGCGCGCGCAGCTGCCTTGAGCTCCATGTCACGTTGGAGGTGACAGCGACCCCCAGCGTGTTGAGTCGTTCGGGGCTTCTTCAACGGGCCCAAACGTTCCTGAACTGGAACTTTGCCTTTTTCATCGGGAATTGGACCGAGGCGCTCCAGAACCGATCTCCTTCTTCAGGATGATTCCACGGGATCTCCCGGAGTAGCTACTGGTATCACCGGCGACTGTGGTTGATTCGTCGGAGGTTGACCTTGCTTCGAAGGCTGCAACGATTTTGCCTTAGCCTGAATCGCCGCTTCAGGCTTCGGCTTCCATACTTGGCGGGTTGGTGGCGGCTTCTTGGCCACATCCTTCTGCAGTCTTCTACGGGCTTCTTGGACTTGAGCCTGTGCCTGTGCCGACATTGCGCGGCGCCTGTGAATGCGCTCCTCAAGTGTCGAACTATTCCGTTTAACACAGACCCATTCGTTCGTTGGCGGTTTGGAGGAGTCGCCATTCATCGGTCCTTGAGGCTGCTTGCCTCTTTTGTTCTTCAGATCCGCGTTGTAGCGGATCCCGTCAATGGACTCCATAGCCTTTGCGAACTGTTTCGCAAGGCGTTGACGTTGCCTTTGGCGGGCTCTCTTTGAGAGAGTCACCACGCCCCCTACGGCATAAGGGTTGGCCAGAGTAGATCCGACCTGGTTGGGAATTGGAGGAATCTCACCCGATGCGACTTTGGCATCCAGCGAGGCGAGATCTTCGTTGGTGTTTTCAACGTCTTCATACAACCGAGTTTTTCTCCTGGAGGAGAACTTGGACTTCTTGGACTTACGGGGGGAGGTTGATCCGGACGAGGACGACAAGTATTCTTCGAACTTCTATTGGTCGAACTCGTATTCGACCTCCTCCACGACCGGGATCGAGATCCGTGGCTGCGACGCTCCGATCTCGGCAGTGAGATCGGCGGCTCCCACTGTGGTCGCCAGATTGTTCGCGGGAAAAATCGTGTCTTTCTTCATTGTTGATTCCATTTCTATCTTAAATAACAACTTTTTGAGTTACAAAAGATCCGGTCTTTTTTTAGATCCAGTTACAATGAAAATCAAAGAAAAGAAAAGAAAGATTACAACTTTTTATCCTTGTTTGTCGAACAAATCGCGAGCTCCTGTTTTGCGGTCGCTCGCTTTTGTGGGTTCTTTGCCTGCGCCGGGGTTTATCCGTGGACCACCGTGAGATCTAGATCTGGTCGGATCTATGCAGTACGACGGGTATTATTTCACCAAGGAAATAATAGCCGGGGGGATTGGTTCACCAAGGAAACAATCGCCCAAATCTCGGGATCAAAGGCCAAGCTTTGATCCGGAGTACGCCTGCGTAGATCTGAGATCCGGTCCTCTCGAACTCTTACCTTATTTGACGTAGACGCTCGCCGAGAATCAGATCTGAATCTTCAAGTCCTTAAGTCTTCAAAACTCCAAGCTCAATCTTCAATTCGGCAGAGTTTCGGCTCTCAAAGTTCCAACCCCTTCAAACAATGAGCCTAGGGGTCTATTTATAGGCTCTTCAAACCAGATCTGGGCTCAGATCTGGGCCCAGATTTGGGTGGCTCGGCCAGGTGGCTCGCAGCCATGCGAGCCAGTTCGTACTACCTCGGGTGTTTTGGCTCTAACTCTCTCGTCCGATCTCGGAATGAGGTGATTCAAGATGCGTTGAAAAGACGATGAGGAGTTCTATAAGCTCCAATGATTAGATCATCTGTGGAATAAATGAGACACGAAGGGTATTTCGTCTTTTGTAAGTGACACGGGGCTCCCGATCCGTTCGTATCCTTATTATTCTGAAACTCCGTTGCTTCACATAGTTCATCAACCCACTTCATGTGTTTGTCGACATTAATCAAGCTCCTGTGACTTAGATTATGACGTTCATCATCTT
Source organism: Asparagus officinalis (assembly GCF_001876935.1). Classification (NCBI taxonomy): domain Eukaryota; kingdom Viridiplantae; phylum Streptophyta; class Magnoliopsida; order Asparagales; family Asparagaceae; genus Asparagus; species Asparagus officinalis. The sequence continues at coordinate 46,585,314 of NC_033798.1, forward strand.
TTCTTAGCACTGAGCCGTTCGTAGGGACCTATAGGCAGTTTTATACGCCTACAGCCTCCTAGCCTTGCGCCAGGCAGATGTTGCCGCCAGGTCAAGCTCTGAAGCTCGGGTTCGGAAGGCTGCTGAAGACAAAGCTCGGGAAGACCACACGAGAAAGGTGGCGGCGGCCAAAGAAGAGCTCTCCACTTTTAGCGTGTTCGACTGAGACCTCTGCCTTATGATTGTGTTAAGACATTTTGTTTACGACTTGTTTGTTTATGAAATCATAACTTTGTTCAAATGTATTGTCTTAAAAACTGGGTGCATGTTTTGCTTCTTTGAACGTAATATTACGACTTTCGCAGTTGCTAAAAGACCATAACTTTGTTCAAATGTACTGTCTAGAAGCATCCCATGAGGCTTGTGTCTGCTCATCGTGCGTATACTCTTTTGATATGTCACTTTCCAGTGTTCTGCTCTGTAATGGCCGGTAATCTCGTGTCGCAGGCAAAGTCTCTTGCGTGACGACGAGTCTACTTTCAAGGCCAAACTCTATCCTGATGAGTTTACGCTGGTAGCGAAACTAAGGCGATGGCGAGTTCGCTAGGATGATGAAACTCGACTCCTGATGAGTTCACATTGCTGGCAAAACTCAATTGATTGACGAGTTCGTTTGCAGGCGAGACCCGATCACAGGGAGTTTTGCTTGGAGGTTAAACTCAGCTGCTGGCGAGTTTACACTACAGGCGAAACCCGTGTGATGGTGAGTTTGTGTTGAAAATCAAACAAAATTGATGGTGAATTTACACTGCAGGCGAAACTCGTATGATGGTGAGTTTACACTACAGGCGAAAATTGCATGGTGGTGAGTTTGTCCAACAGTCAGAAATCCAACTGTGGGCGAAGCTTGTGCCACGCGTCCGTCTGTGGGCCCAAGTGCTTGCCAGCTAAGACTCTGTGGGCGCATTAATGCTCATTAATGGCGAAGCGACCGAACGCTTCGCCTCTCGTGCTCAATCTGATCGGTCGGTTTGGGGTCCCGAGAGGAATGGCCTTTATTGGCGTTGCGTTCGAAGCGTCGCTGGACACCCGAACCGTTCGATTGCCTGAGATAACAAATCTTAGCCGTTGGGCTTTTTTTTTTTGAATATATATCCGTACTCACCCCTCTTCAGCAGAGTCCTTACTGCTTCGAGAAAAATCCGCTAGAAGAAGATCTCTGCGGAAAACTTCCCTGCCTCATGGCTTCTGCTTCCGACCACAGCGATTCTGAGGGTGTTGGCTCTTCTGCCACCGTCATCGACGTCGGCACGCCGCCGGCCTCTCCTGCGGGCTCGGTCCGGGGGTCCTCTGCTCCGGATCCTGTGGCTCACCCTGCGTTCGTGCCCCTCCAGAGGTTGGAGGGTTTGGTACAGGGGATCGCCATCTCGGTCGGCGTGGGCGACGAGAGATACTATGATGCGCCTCCTCTCATGGAAGCGGGTTTAAGGGAGGTCCGCCATGCGGGTGGTACTTCGCTTGCACAGCAGTGTGAGCAGGAACTTCATCGCGTGGAGGGGTGGATGTACCGCCTCGAGGAGCTGGCATACGATGATCCCTCTGACGTGCCACCGCCCCTCTCGCTGCGCCTCCTGCTCTGACGTGCCACCGCCTTCGACAATTGTCATTGTTTGGGAATGTGACAATTGATTGTGGTAGGAGCCATCGCGTGGTAGACCGTTAACCATCAGTTATCCTAAGGGAATGTTAGAATATCTGGAATAGGTCAAATAGTTCAGGGACGTAGGAGTGTGACTATTGACAGAAGTAATAGCACGTCGCATGGTAGGCTATTACTTAGGCTGTGCTATTCGTAGGAATAACGGCGCCAATCATCAGAGGTGATCATTAATTTGATGGGGTCTTGTCGCGATTGGAGCAACTGTGGGGACCCACCATCCTTCTGAAGAAGATTGGTAAGTGAATTGTGTCAGAGGTTTAATGTTAACGTGACAGGGGCTGTCGTGATTGGAACGACTTTGAGGACCCACCATCCTTTAGAAGAGGATTGGCGAGTGATTTTGTCTCTGGTCCTAACTATCTGAAGGTTTGACCAAGTGGGCGATTGATGCCGCCCACCTGAGATGCTAATCTCGCCTGTTTTGAGAGATTCGCCAAGACAGGGTGTTTAGCTGGTAAAGCGGATTTCGCCTAGACTGATAGGCTTGCTTGATCCGCTTGATCTGAACGATTGGCCTGATCTGAGAGATTCGCTTGATCTGAGCGGTTCGCCTGTTCTGAGCGGTTCGCCTGTACTGGTAACCTGGCTCAAGAAATGGAAGCATAGGAATAGTTTTACCTCTTATACCATTTGGAGGGTGTGAGGGCCAGTTTAAACTCGTGCACTCGTGGGAGTTTGTGAAGGAGAACTAGGGGTAGTACTTCTTCAGATACTTACCATTGATGGGCATCATGATCTTATCGCCATTCGGCTTGACGAGGCGATAGGCGCCGTTCGAGTAGACTGTCTCTACTACGAACGGTCCTTCCCATTTGGACTGGAATTTCCCCTTCTTCTTGGAAGTGAGGATCATTGGTCGGCGAACGGAGAGCACCAGCTCCCCCTCTTTGAAGGTTCGGCGTTTGACTTTCTTGTCGAAATTCTTGGCCATTCGAGCTTGATAAAACTCAATATGCTGCTGAGCTTCCAGTCGTTTGTCGTCCAACGCTTCGAGCTCTGCGAGTCGCAGTTGGTGATTTTCCTCAGCCGTCATCCCTGTTGCTAAGGTGACGCGGAGGGACGGAATCTGAATCTCTAATGGCAATACGGCTTCACAGCCGTATACCAATGAGTAGTGCGTGGTGCCGGTCGGTGTGCGAACCGTCGTGCGATATGCCCACAGGCTCTCGCCTAGCTTTTCGTTCCAATCGAGTTTGCTAGTGGAAGTCAGCTTGGTCAAGATCTTGATAATTGTTTTGTTGAAGGCTTCGGCCAAACCATTCGCTGAATGGTTGTAGGCCGTGGAAGAGAGGTTCTGTATTCGGAATTTGTCACAGAACCTGGTGAATGCATGGCTAACGAATTGCGTGCCGTTGTCATGAATAATACGCCGGGGTACGCCGTATCGGTATATGACATGGTGCTTGATGAATTTGATCACGTCATTAGTCTTGACTTCTCTTAAGGGGATGGCTTCGGCCCACTTAGAGAAGTAATCAGTGATCGCGAGGATGAAGCGATGGCCTTTCGCCGATGGTGGAGAAATTAGCCCAACTATGTCCATCCCCCATGCTTCGAAGGGCCAAGACGCCCTCGTCGGATGCAGATCCTCAAGAGGCTGGTGCATGTAGTTGGCGTGGATTTGGCATTCGTAGCAGCGCTTCGTATAAGCGACTGCGTCAGTAACCATCCCAGGCCAAAAGTAGCCTATTCTCCGCAGGCGATCCCAAAGCTTGGGTCTAGGCTAATGAGCCCTGCATGCGCCATCATGGGCTTCGCGTAGGGCCTCTTGTGCCTCTGCCTTTGAAAGAGAGCGAAGCAACAAGCCGTCGTATGACCTCCGATACAGCGTTTTAGCGGTTGAATCGTAGTAGAACCACGAGGCACGTCGTCGGATAGACTCTCGTTCCTTCGTGTCCTCGGGCAATATGCCGCATAGGATGTAATCGATGATCGGGAGACACCAATCTTCCTGATCAGGCTGATCTGGTGTTTGATGAGTGGCGTTCGCCTCTGGGACGTCTCTTAGTCGAAAAAGTTTTCGGCTGGCGACAGTGACTCGTTGGGTCTGTTAGACCCGCCGCCAAGGATGCGAGAGCATCCGCATGTGTGTTCTTAGAACGGAGCACGTGCTCAATGCGGAAACTCTCGAATAACTCCACTAGTCTGACGGCCGCTTTGTGGAGTGGGATGAGATCGTCGTTCCTGACTTCATACTCGTCGGTCATTTGCTTAACGATGAGTTGGAAATCGCCGTAAGCCTCCAGATGCTTGATCCCTAACTCTTCGGCCAACTCGAGCCCGATGAGCAACACGTTGTACTCAGCTACGTTATTGGTGCACGGTTCCATCAAGGAAAAGGCCCGGGGTAACACATAGCCATGCGGAGAGGTGAGGACCACCCCCACTCCTGCCGACTTCACCCCCAGCGGGTGACTAGCCATGAGATCACAGATGGCCTGTCCCTTGACTGATTTCTGCGGCATGAAGTGGATGTCGTATTTAGAGAGCAGAAGTGCCCACCTGGCCAGGCGCCAGTTCAACGCTGCAGGTTGTGTCATGAAGACCCGAATGGGGTTCATCCGGGAAATGACATGGATCGTTTGGCCAACCAAGTAGTGCCGCATCTTTTGGATGGCGAACACCAAGGCTAGGCATTCCTTCTCGACCATTGGGTATCGCTGTTCGACGCCCTACAAGGTTTTGCTCAGGTAGTAGATGCCTTGCTCATGGCCCGCATCGTCGTTTTGTGCCAAGAGGGTGCCTAGAGAATGTTCCATGGCCCGTATATATATGAGGAATGGCCTCCCTGAGATTGGCGCCGCAAGGACAGGCGGGTTTGAGAGATAAGCCTTGATTTCCTCAAAGGCCGCTCATCCCAGACGAAGGAGGTACCTTTCTTCATCAGCTTAGAGAAGGGTTGACACTTGCCCGAAAGATTTGAGATGAACCTTCGGATGTAAGCCAATCGTCCCTGAAGGCCTCTTAGCTCTTTAAGATTTCGGGGCGGTTGAAGCTCTTGAATAGCTCGCACCTTGTCTGGATCAATCCGGATTCCTTTCGTCGTGATGACGAAACCGAGGAATTTACCGCTAGACATCCCCAAGAATGATTTAGTAGGATTCATCTTGAGTTGATGAGCCCTCATGAGTTCGAACATCGCCTTCAAGTCTTAGAGGTGGTCCTCCTTATGGCGACTCTTCACGACCAGTTTGTCGACGTAGCATTCGACCGTCTTTCGCAGGTGATCTCGAAAGATCATGCTCATGGCGCGCTGGTAGGTTGCGCCAGCGTTCTTGAGTCCGAAAGGCATAACGGTGTAGCAGTACACCCCCATGGGAGTTCTGAATGCAGTGTGCTTCTCGTCCTCGGGGTGCATTTTGATTTGATTGTACCCCGAGAAACCATCCATGAAGGACATCCTCTCGAATCCGCACGTGTTGTCAATGATGACATCCGCGATGGGCAGAGGAAATTCGTCTTTAGGGCACGCGGCGTTGAGGTCCCTAAAGTCGATGCAGATGCGGATCTTACCGTTCTTTTCAAGACTGGAACAATATTCGCACCCAGTCAGGGTGTTGCTCCTCTCTGATGAAACCAGATTCGACCAGCTTCTTTACTTCAGCCTTCTATCGCCTCCATGATTTGGAGGTGAAACCGCCTCTGCTGTTGTTTGATTGGTTTGGCGTCGGACTGATGTTGAGGCGATGCGTGGCGACCGCGAATCCAGCACCAGCATGTCCTCGTAATTCCAGGCAAAGACGTCAATGTATTCCCGTATGAGGGCGATGAGGTCCTCTTTTTCCTGAGGAGGCAGACTGCCGCTGATGAATATGGGTTTGGGATTCGCCTCAGTACCCATGTTCACGTGGAGGACTTCGTCTTCGGTTGGCGGTTCGCGTTGTTCAAAGCGACTGTTCCACTGGGCGTTAACATGGCGATCCCATGTCTCGTCATAGAGTGAAAGTTGTTCGTCCTCCGCCATTTTGGCGGGGTCTATCGTAGCCATGTTGACTGTAAGGCTATCGAACAGATCCCTCACGCTGACGTCTGAGTCCCAAGCCGAGGTCGTTGACGATTGGTCCCCCGAACATGCATAGTCAGAATCCTCGTCGACGTAAAAACACAGATCTAACGAGGAGGAGGAGTAGCCTAAGCCTCTCCGAGTCCTGTTGAAGTAATTTGAGGGCTTCCCTTTGGGTACGTAGGCAGGTCGGATGACCGTTCTGCGCCCTCGGCCGTAATTTAGGCCCTACAAACGAGTGAGGTCATACCCCATGTCGCTCATCATGCGTTTCACAACTCGACTGTATTGAGAAAATTGGGGCGCTGGGTCTTCGTCCTCAGATTCATCCCATAGCGTGCGCAGGGGATGATCAATTCGACCGAAGATAATGTCTTTTCGATACCTATTCCGTGCTGGCACGACGAGCACAGCTTGCGATGCCCTGATCGGCTGCGCCTTGGCGACGTACGACGAGCACACTGGCAAGTGTAGGGGAGGATGGCGCATCATCCTCGGATGTGGAACAAGACGACAAATAAGCAAAGTCGGATTTCTCATTCATGATAATTTTTTCCGCCTGAACAGCGTTGGTTACATGGTGACTCTCATAACCGATTACAATTGACTCGAAGTCGTTCAGGATCAAGCTGTCGCCGTATTCAGGCTCGCTATCTGCCTCGTTGCCGCTCTCCGGCTCCTCCGCTGGTGGCGCGTCGGGGTCCTGGTGTTCGTGGTGAAAATTGCCTTCATTGAATTCATTGTCATCTTGAATAACTATTTTTTGGTTACAAAAGATCCGGTCTTTTTTAGATCCGGTTACAACGAAATCAAAGAAAAAGAAAAAATTACAACTTTCCTTTTACAACTTTCCTTTTGAACAAATCGCAAGATCCTGTTTTGCGGTCTCTTGCTTGTGTGGGTTCTTTGCCGACGCCGGGGTTAATCCGTGGACCACCGTGCGATCTAGATCCGGTCGGATCTACACGATTTGATGGGTATTATTCCGCAAAGGGAATAATAGCCGGGGAGGATTAGTTTACCAAGGAAATAATCGTCCAAATCTCGGGATCAAAGGCCAAGCTTTGATTCGGAGTGTGGTCTCGTGTAGATCTCAGATCTGACTTTTACCTCTCTCGAACTCCTGCCTTTTGTGACGTAGACGCTCGCCGAGAATCAGATCTGAATCTTTAAGTCCTCAAGTCTTCAAAACTCCAAGCTCGATCTTCAATTCGGCAGAGTTTCGGCTCTCAAAGTTCTAACCTTTTCAAATGAACAAAGGGGAGCCTATTTATAGGCTCTCTGAACTGTGCCCGCGCACAGATCTGGGTCGGCCACCCATGGGTGGCCGGCACTGGGCCGAGCCACCCATGGGTGGCTCGGCTTTGGCCGAGCCCCCCTTACGCGTAGGGTTTTATCGCTTTTCCGTTGTATCCGCTTTTGTCCGTGATTCGGTTGTGCGGTTGATTTGTCTGGACTCGATTTGTTGACCTGATTTGGCAGTCGATCCGAATCCTGATTTGGCAGTAAATCCACTCCTGAGTTCGAGTCCGAAACCGATCTTGATTCGATCGTGATTCGTCCGAGTCCGCTCTTGTTTGGATGACTCGTTGACTCCCCGAACCGTTTGTTTGATTCCGCATGCTGTTTGCGAGGAAAGTTGTTGTATTCATTGCTGTATTCATTACAACTTCGGTCGTTACAATGAAACACCGAGCTGTGCTAAGGGACCTATAAGCAATTTTATATGCCTACAGATACCCCCTCCAAAGTATTTCAGCCTCGTTCTTTTATAGAAGAGTCTGGAATACTTTGGATATGATTGTCCCAACCTTCAATCGGTGTAACGGGACCTTGGAATGGCTTCCGTTCTTGATTCTTTCAATTCTCCAGGCTATTCGGTGCTTTGTCGAATGTCTGTAAGAGTTCCGGTGCTGTATTTATTGTCTGACCGTTGTCGGAATTTTAAACTTGAAGTCGACTCCTGATTTTCTAATCTTTAGCTGACCATCGATTGTTGGCGTTGAGTTTTTATTTGCGACGCGTTGTCTGGCGTATTGTTGTTGAGTTATCCTTAAGAATATTTATAAAAAATATTCTCCAGGAACTTTCCAACCAAAAATAGGGAATAGTTTATACTCATATACCTTATTGGAGTATTTTCTGTGCCCAAATGAGTTGAACCGGCTTGATAATGAGCCAAAAAAGGCAGTAATTCGGCTCAAAAAATTTCCTGATCCTTCCGAATGTGCGGGAGAGGCAAGAATAAACCAAGAATTGAACCCTCGGTCGATTTGAAGTTGTTTCGATGCTCAATTCAGCTTCAATTTGAATTCTGGTCCAATTCTGGTTTAAACTGGTTCAACCTGGTTCAGGACTGGTTCAACCTGGTTCAAAGTTGGTTCAGGACTGGTTCAGACTGGTTCAGGCTGGTCTGGTCTGTTTCAGTCTGGTTTGGCCTGGTTCAGACTGGTTTGGCCTGGTTCAGCCTCTTTTGAACTGATTTGGACTGGTCTGGTCTGGTTCAACCTGGTCCGGTCTGGTTCAACCTGGTCCGGTCTGGTTCAAGGCTGGTTCACATTATAAAAGGGGGTCTTTTTCCTCCTCTTTTCCTCCTCTAGGGCCGGCCCCCTTTTCCTCCTCTTTCTTGGATTCCTCTTCCCTCTTGCATTCTATTTCCCTCAATTCTTCATAAATACCCTAGATCCATCCTTCCTTTGGATCTTAGGCTGAAAAATCCCTCAAAAATCTTCATATAAAAATTCCTCTCAGGCCCCTCGAGCACGTGGATTGAGCTCTTTCAAGATTTGATTTTTGTCGGGTCTTCGAGCTTTCCCTCAGGTAAATCCTCAACCATTTTAACATTTTTTATGCTTAATTCAATTTATGAATTTGTGGGGTCGCATGCGAGGGTTAGGATTAAGATTTGGCGCCTCGAGCTCACCTTTCAGGGGGGAGAATTGCAAAAAAAAAAGAGGAACTTTTTTCTGGATCTAATCCCTTAATTTATTTTGCAGGTCACCATGTCTCGTACTGCGAGGGGTCAATCCTCTACCGCGTCGGCTGATGGCGCGCCTCCCTCTCATGCCGGTGAGCTATTTTTTGGAAATTTACAAATTAGTCCATTTTTTCTTGGAAATTTGCAAATTGGTCATGTTTTGTGTTCGAGTAAATCTCTATTGAATATATATCAAATTTAAATCTTATTTTAACTTCATGATACATGCATTTGACGAATAAGTACTATTCATGCATGAAAGAATGCATGTTTTGACAGGGTAGTCGACTACTAAGCTTAGTAGTCGGCTACTCATGTTCAGTTTAAATTTCTAGAAACTTGATTATCACAGAGTAGTCGACTAATGTCCTTAATAGTCGACTACTAATACTGATACATGCCTTTACAGAGTCTGGATGGACTCATTGTAGTCGACTGCTAAGATAGATTTTCTAAATATTAAGTTGCATTATTTTGAGATGCGATTGCGGGGTTCGAGTCGTATGATAGTACACGTACGGGCATGATTGTACATGAATGGTGTCGTAGTGAACACATGAGTATCGCAAAGGGGATTTTGACAAGTGTTGAACTGATTACACTTGAGTTAGAGATTGTTTATGCACTTGTTGAATATTGTTGATGAGCTCAGCTCAGTACTATATGAGATAACACGTCGATATTGTAGGAATATAAAATTGCTTATAGGTCCCTTAGCACAGCTCGGCATAAACCGACGAACCAACGAGGCGACGAGGTCGACGAATCGCACGCAAGCAACGGAATACATCCATTTGCGTGTGGAATCAAGCCAAGTGTTCGAAGAGTCAACGAGTCATCCAAACAAGGGTAGACTCAGACGAATCACGATCGAATCAAGATCAGTTTCGGACTCGAACTCTAAAGTGGATTTACTGCCAAAACAGGAATCGGATTTACTGCCAAATCAGAGTCTAAGTCAACCGAAAAAGCGGACAAAACGGAAACAACGACAAAACGACGGAACCTAAACACCCTGAGGGGCTCGGCCGAAACCGAGTCACTTCAGGGTGGCTCGGCCCAAGCCGAGCCACCCTGAGGTGGCTGAGCCACCCCAGGGTGGCTCGGCATGAGCCGAGCCACCCAGGGGTGGCCGGCCACTTGTGGCCGAGCCACCTCAGCCTAGATCTGTGCCTAGGCACAGATCTGGGTGCCTATAAATAGGCCAAGGGTTGTTCATTTGAAAGGGTTGGATTTTTGGAGGCGAAGCCCTGCTGGATTGAAGACTCAGAACTTAAAAAGATCCAAGCTTTGGGACTTCGAGGACTTGTTCATCCAGATCTGGTGCTCGGCGATCGTCAACGCCAAATAAGGCAGGAGTTCGAGAGGACCGGATCTCAGATCTACGCAGGCATACTCCAGATCAAAACTTGGCCTTTGATCCCGAGATTTGGACGATTATTTCCTTGGTGAACTAATCCTCCCCGGCTATTATTTCCTTGGTGAAATAATACCCGTCGTACTGCGTAGATCCGACCGGATCTAGATCTCGCGGTGGTCCACGGATAAACCCCGGCGCAGGCAAAGAACCCACAAAGCGAGTGACCGCAAACAGGAGCTCGCGATTTGTTCGATAAAAGGAGAAAGTTGTAATCTTTTTCTTTATTTTTGATTTCGTTGTAACCGGATCTTATAAAAAGACTGGATCTTTGTAACTCAAAAAGTTGTTATTTAAAGATAGCAATGGAATCAATAATGAAGAAAGACACGATTTTTCCCGCGAACAGCCGCTTAACCATCAGGTATAAATAGGCCATGTGTTGTTCATTTGAAAAGGTTGGATTTTTTGGAGGCGAAGCCCTGCTGGATTGAAGACTCAGATCTAAAAAAGATCCAAGCTTTGGGACTTCGAGGACTTGCTCTTCCAGATCTGGTGCTCGGCGATCGTCAACGCCAAATAAGGCAAGAGTTCGAGAAGACCAGATCTCAGATCTACGCAGGCGTACTCCGGATCAAAGCTTGGTCTTTGATCCCGAGATTTGGGCGATTGTTTCCTTGGTGAATCAATCCCCCCGGCTATTATTTCCTTGGTGAAATAATACCCGTCGTACTGCGTAGATCCGACCGGATCTAGATCGCACGGTGGTCCACGGAT